>NC_057685.1:3365348-3374832 GCF_014466175.1 Vespula pensylvanica | reverse complement strand
AAAAAAAAAAGGAAGGAAGAAAGAAAAGAAAAAAGAAATACATTCCATTTTATTAAAATAAATATTTTACTTCGTCGAACTATCACGTATCTCGAATAATTTCTACTTCGTTTAAAATTTAACTTCGTCAAAATATTTCATATTTTATATAAAATATCTGCTTTACCGAAATTTGACTTTAATCAAAAAATTTTATTTCCGAAGTAAGTTCCACTTTTTTTAAGGGGCTATCGAAAAAAAAAATGAAAAAAAAGAAGGAGAAAGGATAAAAAAATAAATTAAGAAAAAAAAAAAGGAGAAAGAAAAAACAGTTTTTTCCTTTTTCAAAGCACACATGGCTCATTATATAGCATTATTAAACGAGATTAATCTTATAAATTCCTATTTCTTTCTACTTCTGCTTTCTTTCTTTTCTGACATACTCGTACGTATATAAGAGTCGTATATCTTAATACAGCAGTATAATATCGTCAATGTAATTTTCTGCTGTTTTGAGATTTATTTCTGATTAAAACAAAAAAGATATTCGAAACGAGAAATCTCCAGGCACAGAAAGAGAAAGAGAGAGAGAGAGAGAGAGAGAGAGAGAGAGAGAGAGAGAGAGAGAGAGAGAGAGAGAGAGAGAGAAATAGAGAAATAGAGATAGATAAATAGAGATGAGAGGATATGTAAAGGAAATCGAAACACCCAACGGACTTCATTTCATTTTCTGTCGGAGATTCTTGAAACTCGAGGCGTATCTACTGTACATTCTCTCTCTCTCTCTCTCTCTCTCTCCTTCTCTCTCTCTCCTTCTCTCTCTCTCTCTCTCTTCACCAAAGCGAAACTTTCAACGCGACGAAGTCGTTTCAACTTTGCTGGACGGAGTGTTTACGCGATGACGTTTCTTCCATGAAAATATGTGCATATTTTTGCGAGCAGAGTTCGAAGAAAAGAACTAAAAGTAAAAGAGGAAGAGGAAGAGGAAGAGGAAGAAGAAGAAGTAGAAGAAGAAGAAGAAGAAGAAGAAAAGGAAGAAATAGAAAGGGGATGAAGTTGACGGAGGAAAAAGAATAGACAGGATGTTTCAAGAAGCGGTTTCAACGAGATGATGGAGGATCAAGGACGACGATACGCTGCCAGTTTCCAAGATGGAAGATATTTTCCGCTGGATACGTTCGTTGCCTGTCGTTTTGAGATGAAAAAGGTGGGAAGGAGAAAGAAAAAAAAAAAAAAAGAAAGGAAAAAATATATATATATATATAAATTGGAAAATATCTACGAGAAAACGAAAGAATTTAAAATTCTATTCGACGAAAAAATCAGTCTCCTTTCGAGGCTTTCGTTTCGTAAAATTTCACGATCATACGAAATTTAAAAGATTCTCGAATGGATTATTTGTTTTTCTCTCTCATCCAGCCACCCCTTCATACTCTTTTTCCTATTGATTTTTTCCCCTCGCGAATCTACAGCAATTCGATGCGATCGTTACTTGCGTTTCAATATTGATCGTTCGCGTATGACGAGAGGGTAGCTTCGGACGTATGTATGTTCTATTTATGTACGATATACCGTGGACATCTACATGCATATATCTATCTATGTACGTATGTATGCATGTATCGACGTGTGTATATATAGATATATATATATATATGTACGTAATACGTGAAATATACATACATAGCAATGGGTGAGAGTTTGAGTGTAGGAGTTTGTGATGGATTTGCAAGCGTCTGCTATAGTAACCCTATAGGGAAGTTCAACACGTGGCTCGCCTGCTGGAGGCGAATACAAACAGTCAATTATCACTGCTTACAAAGGGCGTGCCCTATCGGAACGCACCGATAGTCGGTAGCTAGCTATCTATCACTAAAATCGATGTACACAAATTATAGAACAAATGCTATAATTAGCTATACGTCGCTACTTTCCGTCGCGTTCCAATGTGAATTCGGATTAAACGTGATAATCGTTGAAAAATTCGACATATCTTAAATAAACAATTTCGATTCTTTATACAATAGCACTCGACTGTCGTTTACGATCCTATTTCATTTTAAATAACGAACGTACAATGGACATTCGCTCCATTCGTGAATTTCGTTCGTTCGAATAAGTTCACGAATAAAAGTCACGATACGTTACGACCTCCATGACTCGAATAGAAATTGCATAATTTTGTTGAGGGTGTCAATCCGTTAACGCAACACCGTTGGATTCTGTATAAGTCGTAAAAGAATTTACAACGAAATGGATTAATAAGAGAAGTCGAATCGATTCGTCGATTCGTTATTTCCTATCGAATCGTGATTGTCCGAATCATTTTTCCTTTCCCTTTTTTTCCCTTTATCTTTATCTTTTTATCTACCCGTTTCGTTTTCTTTTTCTATTTGACATTCGAATAGAAAGAAAAACAATCGACATTTGGCGATTTCGTGTCTTTTTCTTTCTTCCGAGCGATGTTAAACGTTAAACGATGGAATGAGGAAAACGATAGTAAAAGAATGTACGTAAAAGTGCAAAGAAAAGAAAAAAAAAAAGAGTTTGAATCGAAAATCGGTTTCGAGTATCTGCTCTTTTACTTCTCGAAAACACGTACCCAATCCTATTTTTCTCGTACTATCTCCTCTTAGATCGATTCGTAATTTACTCGATTGACGAATGTTATCGCGGACTACGTTCCGTTCTACGAGTTCGATTAGCCCACATTCGTCGAATTAAGTCAGCAATCTAGATTCGATTCTCGAAGAACCAATCACGAGTCGGGTCTCTTAACGTTTCCGAATTACTCCTATTGAAAGATCTAAGTGTGAACGAGGTAAAAAGATTAACGAAACCCCCTCCCGTCCCACGAAAATACTCTCGCTTTAATTTCATCGATACACACGTATATATTAATGGTGCCTAGAGACAGGCAACACTTCATACTTCGTAGTTGTTCGATAATGCGAATAGGATCCATCAGGCGAACATGCTTTTTGAAGGTCTATCCTTCGATATAGGCAAAACGTATTACCGCAAGAACGTTGCATATGGTGCTGGCTTATCTAAATAAAGTTTTTTCATACCAATGGATAATATCGGTAAGCTGGATTATTGAACGATGTATGGAGTGTTGCATACCTGCAGGAGTAGATAATAATTAATATCTTCTTTAAGCGTATAATAATTATGAAACATCAGAAATCCATTTACCGATATTATTATTGCTATAATCCGAAAAACAGGAAGACCGAGGTTCGAGTTAATTCAGCTGCGAAACGGGAAAAAGAAAGATGGAAAAGGGAAGAAGGAAGAAAAAAGAACAAGAAAAATAGTAAGAACGGAATTGAGTTGCGAACGGGCTTCCTATCGACGGACAAATCGTCCTCGTTCGTCTAAAAAGGAAAGAAAGAGAGAGAGAGAGAGAGAGAGAGAGAGAGAGAGAGAGAGAGAGGATGAGAGAAGGGAGGGAAAGCGAGATTAACGTCTAGGCCATCGGACGAAAGAAGCGCGAAACGAGTTCGTAAATGCTTCGTGGCCGGTGAGAGGATTTTTTTTCTTCTTTTTTCTTTTTTTTTTCCTTGTTGCATTTGGTCTCTTAGCAGTCAGTCTGACTGCTACGGCTACCAGCAGCAACAGTAGCAGCAGCAGTAGTAGCAACAGCAACAGCAACAGCAGCAGCAGCAGCACCTCTACCACCACAACTAGAAAGAACAGCGAAGAAAAAGCACTCTTGCAACCCTAGAACGAGCACTATCTTTTTTCCCTGCTATGTGTCTTCGGCGTTCAACCGTCGAGTCTAACAAAGCCCCAAGGCTATTTCTAAGCTGTCTAAAACGGCAATCCATGGAAGCAAAGCGTTCTCGTTCTATCTCTATCTATTTCTCTATCTCTCTTTATCTCTCTATCTCTTTACTTATCTCTATCTATTTCTCTCTCTCCCTCTCTTTCTCTCTCCCTCTTTATGTCTATCCACTGTCAGATACGAATTTCTTCGAGATGAAATTACTCGCAACTCTATTGTACGTATCGTAGTTCTGGAGATACAGCTGATTGTTCTGCGAACGAATAAGTCATGCGTAGGGAGATGTCTTCGTGCGTTTGTATCTGTGTTCTTTATTTTTTGCGACACACCTCTGTATGTGTGTGTGTGTGTGTGTGCGCGCGCGCGTGTGTGTGTAAGAAAAATGATAGAAATAGAGAAAGAAATATATAGAAATTTGACGAGGCTCGTAATTCTCTTTTTCCTCCTTTTTCTTTTAATCTCTATCCATCTCTATCTCTTTATCTCTTTATCTCTCTATCTCTCCTATTCTTATTCTCTCTCTCTTTCTCTCTCTCAATAATTGACATCTTTCATTTATCAAACTTAATTATCCATCAAATATGCTGCAATCGGAACTGAAAGTTTCTCTCTGCGTTTCTCGATAAGCTTCACGAGAATAATATAACAAAGCAGATAATAATTTATTCACGAGCCGAATTATCTCGCACATATGAACATCTTTGTACATTTTCATCATCTTCTTTTCTATCTTTTTATAATAATTCATATCCACATAATATATGAACGTACGGAGATATATTTATATGTAACAGTCTACGTTCTCGTTTGAATTCAACGACACCTGTTGTTCTTTCTATCTACCTAATTACATAGAATTCGTAAACAATATTAAATAATTAAACCGCACAGAAACCGAGACGAATATTTCATTTTACGGATTCTATGTCGTATCCGATAATAACAAAGCTCGTTAGATGTATTATCGAGGAGAGATTACAGGTTGGTTGGGTACAAGGACGAATTTATGTTTTACGTAATTTCACGTAAGAAGATTTAACATGAGGGACGTGTCATACGTCGCATTTATATGCGGACAGAAAAGGCTTACGATGCTTCTAATACCATGATAGAATAATACGTATTTATGAATTATGAGTTTTAACATACTTCTATAATCGTTACGATACAAATTACGACGTTAAAGCTTAAATTAGATTATAACGTTGTACCTCGATAAATTTGCATTTTGTCGAATCTTACGGGGAAAAAAAAAAAAAACGAAAAAAAGAAAAGAAGAAAAGTTATTCTTCGAGGCACGAATCTATAATCGATTTTATTTTCCAATTTTTAAACGATAAAACGAAATAATTCAAACTTTTCTACGTTTTCTATCTTTAAGCATAGCATTACCGATCTTTTCTTTTCTTTTCTTTTCTTTTCTTCTCTTTTATTTTATTAAAAAAGAAAACCAACGATATTATGATAATGATATTTTATACGATACGAAGAAAAGAAAGCAAAGACGAAAGGAAGATGGCAAAGAACGTTTCTTTCTTTTACTTTTTTTTTTTTTTTTTTTTTTTTCTTTTTATCGTCGTCGTCGTCGTCGTTGTCTTTTTTCTATCTTTTAAAAAACTTTTCGCAAAAGTTTCTAACTAAAATGAAGGAGTCGATCCGAATTTCCACAAGCTCGATGAGAATAGGAGAAACACGAAAGGATATCTGTTAGAGAGGACCGGGCTAATTACCAAATACCATCGTCTAAAACTATGTCAGTCATGCATGGAATTTGTAGATACTGCCGCAGCCTAGCCACCAAATCCGTATCCTCGCATGATTGCGGTTTGGATTAGAAATTAAACGCGATCGATTTCGATTCCCGTTGTCTTTTACATTTACCGCGATGAATGCCATTACGCGTTGATACGTCCTTTTCGATTTAAATTTAACATTTGACTTTCAATGAATCTAAAGCCATAAATAATGGCAAAGATAAAAAGCGGACTAATTATTATTCGTTAATAAAATTTACTTCGACAGTTTGATCAATCGTTTTACAATTTTTTTCTTTCTTTCTTTCTTTCTTTCTTTTACCTTTTTTTCGTCTTTTTTCTTTTTCTTTTTCTTTCTTTCTTTTTTTTGTTTTTTGGTAATTTACTTTTTTTTTTTATAGTTCATTAAAAGTATCTGTGATAAAATAAGAAAATGAAAAATGCAAGGAACAAGAAAGGAACGGTTTTAGATATATTTTAAAAATTACATGCATCGAGCTACTAGATCTCGTCGTTTTTGCTCGAGTATAATCTATAACGCGAAGAGATACTTCCGGAATCGCATATTTATAATCTTCGAGATCCTACAGTTTATTCCTTTTTTTTTCTTTTTTTTTTTATTCATTCATTTTTTTTTTTCTTTATTACGAAACCTCAAAAGAACAAAATCCATTTCAGTTAATCAAATTCATACGCATTTTTTCTTTCTCTCTCTTTCTCTTTTTCTTTCTTCCTCCATTTTTTTTTTTTTTTTAATTCCTTTTCTTTCCCAAACATTACCATAATAACTCACTTTAATAAAATAAAAAGAATTGTATGTGTGTATGTGCGTGTCTATGTGATATACATATATTTGCATGATATTATAAAAAAAAAAAAAAAAAGTAGTATGAAAATAAACCGGTTCAAATTTAAATTTAAAGAATAAAAAAGGAAAGAAAAGAAAATTAATAACTAAAAGTGTTCTCCTTGCATTTTTAACTGTGATCTTTGCAAATGTTTTATAACTATTTTTTATTTTGTTATTTATGAGATGTAAAAGTTTTTAAATACGTTCGCCTCCATTCTATAGAGGACGAAGCTTAAGTTTACGCCTAATGCGATTTATGGTAAATGCGGGGATTCACTCTTATGGTGATTCCGAAATGCGTTGGTTGCGATGAATATTAAAATATGAGAATAATTAACACGGTTCATCGAGAATCGTCGGTTGAACAATTCAAAGGCGATTAAGTTTAAATATCACAGGAGAATTATGTAGATAAATACTTTTATCGAATATTTTTCAATCCGTCGGATTTGTGTGTGTGTGTGTGTGTGTGTGTGTGTATCGGTGTTGGTATAGTTAGCAAATTAATTTTTTTTATTTCGTTTGAATCGCTTATCAATCAATTCTCGACAAGAATTACAGTTTCTAGAAAAATGATTGTGTTCGAAAAAAAGTATAGATCGAAAAAAAGTTTGGGATAATAACCGATCTAACGATCTATTAATGTCATATAAAATTTTAGAAACAAAGATATATAGACAAATAAAGATCCATAGAACGTTTTATCATTTTCGAATTGACATTATTCGAAACTTTTACAGTATAGGATAGTTCGTGGGAGTTTAGGGAAAAGCATATTGTAACCTCGAAAAGCGAAATGAAAGTTTTAGGTGGATGGTCTTTCTTCTTACAAAGAAAAAGAGAGAAGGAAAGAGTAAAAGAGAGAAAGAGATAGATAGATAGATAGACAGAGAGATAGATAGAGAAAAAGAGAAAGAGAGAGAAGCGCATTCAACGACGTTATTGTGCAAGCCGGAATAAGCCACAAGAGAGATCGGCATTCGATCGAATAGCAGAATTGTGAAAACCAAAGAACTTTTCGGCGCGAACTTTCCTACGTTTCGAAGTAGAATAAGCGGGCTCTCAGCCAATGCAACGAGATTTATGAGCGGGAGGGAGGATACGAGGTATGTACAAGAGGAGGAGAGTATATAAGGTGCTGAGAGAGAGAGAGAGAGAGAGAGAGGGAGAGAGAAAAGTCGCGTTAACTTCCGGCCAATTTTTCCTACGTCGTTCCGCGTCCCTTTTGAAAATTCTTTTCTATTCAACTCGGTCGATAAAAAAGGTCGAAAAAAAGCAATTCGAATCGATCGATTAATCGAAATCAAAAGAAAATCGACCAGGTCCTCGACGATCTTTATTTATTTACTGATGAGAAAAGAGCAAAAAAAAAATATGAAAAAAAAAAAGACAGAGAGATAGAGAAAAAAATTCTAAAATTCATAACTTCGAATAGTCATATAACTTCAAATATCATAAACTCTATTCTATAGTTTTTCAATGACTACAATCCCATAACGATTCTTCGTTCGATATCTCTTCATTCGCGAAATTTCTCTTTCGTTCGTTAGATTTTTATAGAAGAAAAGAAAAAAAAAAAAAAGAAAAGAAAAAAGTAAAACGAAAAATAAATCGAATTTTGACTCGAGTCGTATTTAATTAAGAAAATAAATGAAAAAACCTCGAGAGATTTTCAAGCGTTAAGCTAACGATTCTCGATATACATATTCAAGTGTGATAAATTTCGATATGAAATATTTCTTTTGGCTTTCATCGATCGAAAGGACCCAAGAGTTCTTTTCTCTCTCTCTCTCTCTCTCTCTCTCTCTCTCTCTCTCTCTCTCTCTCTTTCTCTCTTTTTTTTTTATATGTATCCATGTACTTACGTATCTAGTATATGAAGGATAGGATAGGACGTAGGCGGCAGTAGCGCGCGACCCTCGTAAAAGGCTCTCTTACTTTGTTCAGTCAAGTTCCCTGGCATCCCTCTCCCTCGTTTATCTCCCTAGTCTTTCCTTTGATCTTCCGAACGGCAGACGTAGAGAGAGAGAGAGAGAGAGAAAGAGAGAGAGAGAGAGAGAGAGAGAGAGAGAGAGAGAGAGAGAGAGAGAGAGAGAGAGAGAGTATGATACGTGGAATACGCGCGTTTGTTCACGCCAAAAGGGTAAAGAAAATTCAAAACGACTTTCATTTTACGAGAGAACCAACTATAGGCTCTCTATCTCTTTTTCTCTTTCTTTCTCTCTCTCTCTCTCTCTCTCTCTCTATCTCACGAAAGAAAAATAATTTTATGGTATACCGATTCAAAACTCGTACCATCGTAATTCAAATACGTTTCTACGAATGTAAATTTGTAAAATGAGGGAAAGAAAGAGAGAGAGAGAAAGAGAGAGAGAGAGAGAGAGAGATGGAGAATTTCAAAAGCAGAAATTATTTCTTATCTTTGTTAGCTAAACCGACATAGACATGATAGAGTTAGAGATAGAGAGAAGTATAAATTAAGCTATTATATGAAAGTTATCCCAGGATAATATTATCAAATGTCAGTTACACTCACATCAGGCTCTTCGATAATTGTGTATAACCGACAGTAGAGAGAGAGAGACGCAATCCGTAAACTCAGAGTAACGATGTTGTTAACTTCAATGTCGATTTTAATAATCGAAAATTAGTTGAAAGAAAATAAACGTAATCACAAAGAAAAAGAACAAGAAACAAAGAGAAACACACAGAGAGAGAGAGAGAGAGAGAGAGAGAGAGAGAGAATATCCTTCTTCAACAAATACACGATAAAACCGTAGATAGATAAGAAAGGAGTTTCGGAGTTTTGAAACAAAAAAATAAATAAATAAATAAATAAATAAAAAAGAGAAAAAGAAGAAAAAGCAAAGCAAAACAAAATTATTATAGAAAAAAAAAAAAAAAAACGTAATTTATTTCGAGCTATCGAGAGAGAATAAGATAAATTCATTCGAATTTATCGAAAAGAATTTCTTTATCGATGTAAGAAACTTGAAATGCTTGGTTCGGAGTGATATAGAAAAAAAAAAGAGAGAAAAAGAGAGAGAAAGATAAAGAGAAATAGAAAAAGAGAGAGAGAGAGAGAGAGAGAGAGAGAGAGAGAGAGAGAGA
>NC_057685.1:3355313-3365281 GCF_014466175.1 Vespula pensylvanica | reverse complement strand
AGAGAGAGAGAGAGAGAGAGAGAGAGAGAGAGAGAGAGAGAGAGAAGAGAATAGTCTTGCTTTCGTTTTACTTTACTAATTTGCCAGATGAACGTTCATCTATCTGCAGACTTTGCCGTGTAATTACGTCGTGTCACGGCAACCACTCCTAGTCATCGTCTTTCTCTCTCTTTTTATCTTTATCTCTCTCTCTCTCTCTCTCTCTCTCTCTCTTTTTCTCTTTCTCACGTTTTCTCAGACTCTCCGTGTCCTCCTTTAACCCTGGCTTCTCTCGCCGAAAGTACACCCTTTCACCCTCGCCCCTAGGGTCGTCGCAAACTCTCTTCTTCGTAGTCGTGGCTTTCATCCTCTCGGCTATCCTCCCTCTCTCCCTCTCTCTTTCTGTCTTTCTTTCTTTCTCTAGCTCTTCTCTTTCTTCCTCATTTGTCACAAGTGTCTTATCGTGCGCCGAGTAAATTATCAAGCGACGTTGGAACAGAGCTTCTCCTTTTTTTTTTCTCACCACTTACGCGTTACCCTTCTTCTTATACATCTACGTCACGCGATATATATATATATGTATATATAATGTATATATATATGTATACATATATAAACATAGGTGCAAGGTGTGTGTGTGTGTGTGTGTGTGTGTGTGTGTGTGTGTGTGTGATAACACGATAGAAACATATATGTGTCGCACGAGTTTTGAATTTCTTTGAGAAATGACACGTCGGTGTATTACTATACTTTATGTAAGTGTATGTGTACGTGTGTTAGTGAAAGAAAATTCTATAATTTTTCTTTTTACATTCTAAAAACTTTTTCTTCCTTCATAGATCGATTTCTCTATACAGTAACTCTATATAAGGGATTTACGTAGACGATAGTTACGTAGATTAAATGCAACATGAAACGCAACCGTGTGAATTTTCTTTTACCGGTTAAGAAAAACGTTAACGGCAAATGGATTTTTAATGTCCCGATAAGTTGTTTTCCACACGAAACGATTCGTACGCGATTTGTGAAAGTACGATTTGTTAAGGGAGAATGAGTTTTCGACGGTATCTTCTTCTTCCACTTTTTTTTTCTTATTAGGATAAATGATTCAAAATCGAATCACGATCAAATTATTAATCTATATACTTCGATAGAGTAATATAAGAGATATTCAATCGCTATCATCGTTCATATCGAATATGCTATTATATAATCGAATTTTTTGTTGGATTCTACGAGAAAAGAAAATTTGTATAACTTGTGAAAATTATAATGCTGCTTGAAACTTGACAATTTTTTAAATCAAATTAACAGTTATTGAATGTAAATTAAATTTTCTTATCGTACACGTCACTTACGAAATAAAACCCAATTTATCATTACCACATTATATTATTCGTGCTTTAAATGAACATATATGTCAAATAAAATATATTATAAAAAATAAAATTAATATAAACATAAAACTTGTCATATATAATTTATTCTAGGGTAAAATTTGTACATCTACGAGCTAACGTTAATCTTGGAATATAAATTAGCAATTACTTTTGTGATCAAAAAATAGGATAAACAAATTAGATACATATATACACACACATATAACGAAATGATATTGATCGAAGATTAAGAGCAAGTTTTTTAAATCTTTCCTTCGATTGATCGAAACCGATAAATTACAAATCAAATTCTATTGATTAGAAAACAAAATCGAATTAATTAGAAAATAAAGTTCATTAAAAAATCGATACTAGCAACGATAACGAAGTGTAATTATTTTATTCGATCGAAAAAAACTCGCGAATTCAGAATTTTTACGATAACGATAGAATCGTGTATTCGAATAATTTATATATTCGAATGATTTACGAGAGATAGAAAGAAAGAGAAAGAGAAAGAAAAAGAGAAAGAGAATATTATAAAAAGTACAATTACCAGGTAAAAACACAGGTAGTAATCCCGTTGATCCAAAATCCAGAAAGTCATGTAAAAAACATTCTGTTGTTTTCTTTTTATTTTTCCTACTTTTCCTCTCTCTCTCTCTCTCTCTCTCTCTTTCTCTCTCTATCTATCTCGCTGATACTCTACTTCCGTAACTGTAATCTAATATTAAGATGCAAATGCGAGTCGAGAGAGAATCGTAAGTGAAAACTCCAGTGAAATTTTTCACGCTTCTTTCTCGGTCCTTCTCTTGGTCTCTCTCTCTTTCACCCCCTCTTTCCCTTCTCCAACCCTTCACTCCACAACCCCTCTGTAACT
Source organism: Vespula pensylvanica (assembly GCF_014466175.1). Lineage (NCBI taxonomy): Eukaryota > Metazoa > Arthropoda > Insecta > Hymenoptera > Vespidae > Vespula > Vespula pensylvanica. The sequence goes on along the minus strand of NC_057685.1, from coordinate 3,363,043 downwards.
TACCGCAGAAGAAGATTCATTTCAAATGCTAAAAAGCAAAAAGAGAAGTGAAAGAGCAAAAACGAGAGAGAACAACGAGAAAGAAAGGAAAAGAAAAATAAAAAGAAGAAGAAGAAAAAGAGGAAATTCAAGATGAGTATACCCGTTCGTTGTTTCATCAATTATTTTTCTTTTTACCTTTCGGCCAATCTCTTTATGCGGAAAATCGGCTCTTCGCGACGTCGACTTTTTAAAAAGATCTATTTTCTCAACTATTAAATCGATCCTTCTTATCTTCTTTATTCTTCTTGTTCTGTCTTTTTTTTTTTCGTGTCCCCTTTCTTTCATGGCTGTCAAGAGAAGAGCATTTCATTTCAGGGAAAGAAAGAGAAAGAAAAGGAGAGAAAGAGAGAGAGAGAGAGAGAGAGAGAGAAAGAGAGAGAACATCTCACTCTTTTTCGCCTTAGTCTTCAGTAAGAGTTTTTGGAACGATATTTTAGAAATTACTACGTCGTCGTGACGAAGCACGTAGAAAAAAGTAAGAGCAAGAGCGAGCGAAAATGAGAGAGAGAGAGAGAGAGAGAGAGAGAGAGAGAGAGAGAGAGAAAGAAAGAAGTGGGTATATAAGAAGAGCTTGAAAAGAGGGATGAGAGAGCGAAATAGTTCTTCGTCAAAAATGTATAAAACGGTCGTTGCAGTTTCCTTCGCTTCCACGAAGATACGCTTGGTAAATGTAGGAAGCACATGCGAGAAAGAGAGACAGAGAGAGAGAGAGAGAGAGAGAGAGAGAGAGAAGATGAATAACGAGGAGAGGAAAGAGGAGGGATACGTGGTCGCACCATAGTAGGATATATACATCGTAAATGCAAGTTTTCTAAAAGCGACCTGTCTGTTCGTAACCGACCGCAACTACTTCCGCTTATAAACTACAGGAGAGCTTTGGTGGTAGTGCAAAAATGATTAAAAAGAAAAAAAAGAAAAGAAAGAAGAAAAGAAAAAAATTCACGTGCTTATTTATTTATTCGTTTTTTCGTTTCATTTTCTATTTTTTTTTTCCTTTTTCATTTCGTTTTCTTGTCTTCCACTTTCTATATACTCTACCACCCCCTCCAACCCCTTACCCAGCTTCCTGAAAAAAGAAGTAAGTACGAAACGTACATGTGATATAAATTTTGGCTGTCTTTTTCTCTTTTCATTTTCGGTCGTGTAATTTGCTTTCGTGATATTCGATAGAGAGAAGAAAAATTGTCGAAAATAGTATTCCCCATTTTTGTATGACTCGTAAGACGAGAGTTGAAAATGGAGAAGTGATATCGAAAGAGAGAAAAAGAAAGAGAAAGAAAGAGAGAAAGAGAGAGGAGAAAGAGAAAAAGAGTTTGAAAAGATCTCAAAATGAAACGTGTTATTTTAACAAATATTTCGTTAGGAAACTACTAAAGCACGTAAGTACTTATATATGTTCATTGATTTAGGTTATATCCGTAATCTATGTTAACGGTGAAAGAAAATTAAAGAAAACAAAGACGTTAGCTTATATTAGAATTACTAATAACTGCGACAATAATTTAATTGTGAAAAATGTAGAAAAATTGAATATATATATATTTTTTTTATTTTTACACACATACCTATATATGTATATTTCACTTATTTTATATCATATATCGAAGTTTAAGGTTTAAACTAGAGGTAACATTTTTTTTTTCGATTGGTCCGATAAGAACTATAAAAAGCATCGTTATCCATATTATCTATTAAATTTTATTATTTTGCCCTTCTGCATCCTCTTGTTTTTTTCTTTTTTTTATTCCAACGATTCTTCCCCGAACATAAAGAAATTTCTAAACGTGAGAAAAGTGCTTGATGGTTCGACCGTGGGCGAGCTCTTGCGCAACAGGAATATAAAATATTTTCACGGTGAATTTGAGCGATTTCAAAGTATCGTCTAGGACCCTACACGTCATTCCTTTTAGAGTCGATCGCTCATCCGTTCCCTCCTACGTCAAAATATAACGAGGCAACGCGTTCCATTTGGTATCTTTGAAAAATAGTACTGTATTTGTTCGCCATATCAATTCTCTCTCTCTCTCTCTCTCCTTCTCTCTTTTTATTTCTGTTTCTTTTTATATCTCTCTTTCCCTCTCCCTCTCTATTTGTACTTCTCTCTGTATCAGTATCTTCCCCCTCTCTCTCTTTTTCTTTTTGTCTTTCTCTCTCTCTCTCTCTCTCTCTCTCTCTCTCTCTCTCTCTCTCTCTCTCTATCTCTCTCTTTTTCATTCGCACGGATTACATGACGCGTCGACGTAGCAAACTCGTGGAAAGATCCATATAAACAATATTCTTTCGAAAATGGATGACGATAGCAGCTCTTCTCTCTCTCTCTCTCTCTCTCTCTCTCTCTCTCTCTCTCTCTCTCCTCTCTCTTCGTTTAACCCGTGTCAACTCGAGTGATACAGAAAATGTCAGCCGGTAGCATCATCGTTGTCATCCTCAAACTCGATAATCTCGAGCCAACCTTCCCTTCAGAGCTATTCTCTCTTTATATAATACTTCTTTTTTCTTTGGTCTTTTTTTTTCTTTTTTCTTTTTGCTTTTTGTTTCTCAATTTTTATTATTTTTCACTACCTCCCCCAACGATTTGTCCCTTCATCATTATTCTCCTTTCCTTTATTTATCTATATATCTTGGGAATATTTATTTATCTCTTAACGTTTCTTATTCATCTATCTTTATATTCTGTCTCTTTTTTTCTCCCTCTTTCTCTGCATCTATCTATCTTTTTCTCTTGATATCGAACGAAGTATTTCTGTCGTATCCTTCCTATCGACTTCTTTGTTATTTGTAGAATTCCTTGACTTTTCATATTTAAGAGATATTTATTATACTTTTGCAATTTACAAATAAATTTTTATTTTTATATTTCTTTTGAGAAAGAGAGAGAGAGAGAGAGAGAGAGAGAGAGGAAAAGAGAGATCATTGGCAAGTACGTTTAAATTAATAACATCGTCGCCAATTATTCTATATTTATTTTATTTAACTCGATATAATCAACCTATATTTCTTTTCCATGTGATTTATTTCATCAACTCGAATTAACTTTCTTCCAACAATATCTCTCTAACCAAAATTATAATTCATTCGTATGTAGTGTTTTTCGTGACCTATCAAAAATTTTTACTATTATTTATTAAACTTTATTTATGTTTATAGACACACACACACACACACATATATTCCATATTTTAATTTATTTTTATTAGTATCTCTTAATGATCCATGCTATATTTATATACGTAGAAATAAATAAATATTATATTCTATATTATTCTATTCTCTCTCTCTCTCTCTCTCTCTCTCTCTCTCTCTCTCTCTCTCTCTTTCTCTCTTTCTCTCTTCCTTCCTCCCTCTCTCTCTCTCTCTATCATTCAGGTTGTGCGTATTATCTCGAGAAACGTACTACTAATTGCAGTAATCCGAACGCAAAATTTCAAGCGCAAACTTTACGCACGCTATATCGCAAGTTAATTAATACGTCGGGAGCAGCTCTCTACGTCGTACGTTTCGTTCGCTCTAATTAGCAATAAGAGCGGCAATTTTGTTTCCGCTTGGATCGCGATCGTTCGAAAAAAAGGAAGAAAAGAGAGAGAAAGAGAGAAAAAAAAGAACAACAAGTACGAAAAAAAAGGAAAGAAAGGAAAAGGGAAGGGGGATGAAAAAAACAAAAAGAGGAAAGAAAATTTCCGGTTCCGATCGTCCCTAGTAAAGCTGGGGAAGTAAATAAGAAAAAAAACGAGAGAGCGAGAGAGAGAGAGAGAGAGAGAGAGAGAGAGAGAGAGAAAGAGAGAGAGTTAGGGAAAACAGTTTCGCGAAATCGATTATTTTTCCACCCTTTCACTCTTTTATTCGCCATTGAAATTGGTCGTTGGCTGATTCCAGCGACCCACCAAATTCTGCTACCGAAAACGAATAAATGGGATAGACAAGGATAGAATAGAAAAAAGAGAGAGAGGGAGAAAGGTTGAGTTGGTAGGAACAACGTGGAAGAGATTTTTCACCACACGGTCATCGGGACCCACGGACGAAAAGCTTTCAATTGGAAATTGCCATCAGAGCTAGATTTTATCGAGCGTGATTTAGGACCATCCGGAAGTGATGACTTCGATAACGTGAACTTTTTCTTCTTTTTTTTCTCTCCCCTTTTCTTTTTCCTTTTCAATCGATCGAAGAGAAAGTAGATGGAAGAAGAAGAGATGGGGCTTAGGAGGCCAAGAATACGTTCCGGCGATTACCATACTGTTTATAAAACAGAAAAACGATCAGAGAAAGTGAGAGAGAGAGAGAGAGACAGAAGGAAAGAGAAAAAGAGAGAAAGAGAGAAAGAGATAGAGATGGCTCCTTAAATATTCACCGTAGTCGGCATATTTAAGCTCGATTTGAGAGAAAGAAAGAGAGAGAGAGAGAGAAAGAGAGAGAGAGAGAAAGAAAGTAGAGAGTAGGGAAGACCCTTGAGACGAAGGGCCAGAGACAGGGACCGACTTAGCGAAGCTCCCTTCGGTGGAATCCCGTACAAAGCTTTTCCTTTGTTCTCTCGACGTTACTGTAAGATAGGTGAAAGAGAGAAAAGGAGAGAGAGAGAGAGAGAAAGAGAGAATAGACAGAGAAAGAGAGATGGATTAAGAGAAAGAAGAAAAAGGAAAAGGAAGAGGAAGAGAGAGAGAGAGAGAGAGAAAGAGATAGGGATATAGAAAGGAGTCTAGTCGAACTTCATAATTCACTCACACTCCCGTTCTCTACTACCCTCTTTACTACTGTCACACCTTGGAACAAGTACCATCGCAAACGGCATCTTTGCGAGTTTCAAAGACGATCGAAGTCTTCTTACTATGCGACGTCATTTTGTCTTTCCTTTATTCTCTTTCTCTCTCTCTCTCTCTCTCTCTCTCTCTCTCTCTGTCTCTCTTTCTCTCTCTCTCCCTCTCTCTTTCTCTATCTATCTATCTATCTATTTCTCTCTGTCTCCATATCTTTCTCTTTCCTTCGAAAAAGGATAATAGATGAAGTAGGAAGAAAATTCGGTCGATGAATAATTGATGCTCTCCGATAGAATAATTAACTATAGAGACATACAGAACCCATAATAATTTGATTTTCAACCCCCTTTCTAATACCATCCTATTTAACTAGTTCTCGGAATCTAGCAGCTCTAGCTTTGACTCTGGTTTCGTCTTTTTCTGTGTATGTGTTTAGGTATTTATGTGTCTCTCTTTCTCTCCTTATATATATATATATATATATATATATACAGGGAGAGAGAGAGAGAGAGAGAGAGAAAACAGTATGCTCTTGTCGTTTCGTTCAACTCATACTCGTTAATCGCGAAGTATCGTTGTCACGTTTTCACGACGGCAGGGAAAGTTTTGAACGGAGGGTACGAGATGAAACTAATGCGAGTATACGGGAAACCAGAGAAGCCGAGCCGGATGTTGATTAGAAGCATAATTTGTTACGGGCAAACCCCCTTCGAACGCGAGAAAGTTTCGAAATTACGCTTCCGTTTGTCTTCTGCCATGGTATATGTATGTATATATACCAGTGTTAGTATCCTTGGGTTTCCTCTTTTTTTTTTTTTTATTTCTTTTTAACTCACTGTCTGTTTCTCTCTGTCTCTCTCTATTTCTCTCCATCTTCTCATATTTTCTTTCTCTCAAACAAAATGCGACTTTCTAAATGTAAGATATTCGAAACAAAGGTAAGAAGATTTCTCGTCCGTTTAAACAAAGTTTACTCGAATGAAGTTGAACGAAACGATGTGACAATCTAATTTTTCTACGAGTAAAGAAATAAAAAAAAAAAAAAGGAAAGAAAAATTATATAATGTAAATCTTTTCATTTCACTGTATTATAAATAAAAATATATATATATATAATATATATATGTACTGATTCGTACGTATATAATATAAATACTGCATTGATAAAGATATGTAACATTGATCTGCATATAACGCATATAAATGAATAATCATGATATAACTTTATAGCGAGAAAACGAAACGAAAATATTCTTAGAGCAAGAATATGAAAATATATATGATAAGTTGCATTTCTACGGTACGAATACTTTCCACAATATCCTACCCCAACCAACTCCCTCATTGTCACCCGCATATACCAATCTGCTATTTCAAAATTATCATGTCTTTATTTAATGGCTTTAAAGAGTATTTTTAAAGAGTAGTTAGTTTCATTTGAAAAAAAAAAAAAAAAGAAAAAGACAAAATGAAGATAACGAGAAAACGAACAAACAAACAAACAAAAGTACAATGACAATTAAAGAATGGTATGCGGAGTTGAGAGACTTGATCGATCAGACGTACTTGATACCGGAAAAGAAGGATTTACTTTTCCAGTTAAGTATCGAAACAATGTCGAACGAGAGAGAAAGAGAAAGAGAAAGGGAAAGAGAAAGAGAAAGAGAAAGAGAAAAAGGAAGGAATAGAGAAAGAAAAGGGCACGTTCGAAGACAGCTTGTCGATAACATCGCTCTTTGTTGAAACCGCATGGTTTCTTCTCTTCGGACAAAGTGGGAGTATGAACTCGGAAATCCGCCTGCAGGATCCATTTTCTTTCGAGATAAACGTTGGTGTAGAACCATGCACACTATCACTATCACCCCTACCACTAGTACCATCGCTACCAGCACCGTTACTATCACAACCACTATCACAATCGCCACTATTTTCCTTACCACCCTTCCTCCCTCAATCTCTCTCTCTCTCTCTCTCTCTCTCTCGAACATCCCTATTCTCTCTTTCTTATATATACATATACACGGCCAACACGAATGTTCATGTTTCCTGTAAAATTGCGAGTCTTTTGAAAAGCTCGAAAATGTTCTTCTTCTTCGTACATTCTCTCTCTTTCTATCTTTCTCTCTTTCTTTCTCGTCTTTCGTTTATAAAAGAAATGTGATATCGTTTTGAATTTTAAAAGACTCGTCTTTCGTATAATAAACGAGAGCACTGCGTAACCAAGAGATTTTCTTTCGTCGCGTAAAAACATCGAAAGTTTCAACACCCATCCAACAAGGAGAAAAATAGGGGAGAGAAAAGGGAGGGGAGATTTTGAAACAGGAAAATATCTCGCAGCCATACTTATATATGATAAAATGGAAATAAAGAAGGAAAGAAAAGTAAAGAAAAGAAAAAAAAGAAAGAAAGAGATATTCTTTATCTGTTTTTCGAGTTGATTTTATCAGTTGATTTCACTTTCTCTCTCTTTCTCTCATTCTGAAGAACGTTTTAACAGTAGATACTTATACTTATCTACGTAATTCGGGATTTAAAGAGTTAACTTTTCAAAGATAATGCTTACGATGTGTAATAGATCCTTCTTCTCTTTCTCTCTATTTATATCTATTTCTATCTCTCTTTTTATCTCTGTTACGCATTCTTTCTCTTTCTCGTGACGTTAATATCGAACTTTCTAAGTTTATCAAGTATCCGAATGAGAATCATCCATCAGAATCATTCAATTCCATCAGAAATGTTAAAGTTCGTGCTACCTTTCGGAATTTAAGAATCGTGTAAGTATCTAATAGGAATAACTGGCTACATAGTTAGATTAAAATTATTTAATAGAAGAGATAGGGAAACGGATGTATAAAACTAGCGGATTTGTATCTGAACGAAAAAAAAAAAAACGAAGAGAGAAAGAGAGAGAGAGAGAGAGAGAGAGAGAGAGAGAGAGAG
>NC_057685.1:3352683-3355213 GCF_014466175.1 Vespula pensylvanica | reverse complement strand
TCTCTCTCTCTCTCTCTCTCTCTGACTATTTCTTTTTTTCTTATTTTGTTTCGAGCAAAGCATAAGTAGAGCTAAGGGCAAGAAAAAATATTCATGAATCAGGCGAGCCAGAGTGCTCTCGCGTGCAAACACGTAGAAGAGAGCTCGCGTACGTGATAGTTGCTATCTACATACGTTTCTCGAACGATGTCGTGCACATTGAGATTTTACCGGAGCTAACGCTCGAGTTCGTGATCTCGCGAACGTTAGCCACACGATAAAGGATAGCGAGAGAGAAAGAGAGAGTGAATGAATGTATGAGAAAAAGAGAGAGAAAGAGAGAAAGAGAGAGAAAGAAAGAGAGAGAGAGAGAGAGAGAGAGAGAGAGAGAGAGAGAATGATATAAACCACAAGAAAGTAGGTTCATACGAATAGATAACTATTTTGTTTCATTCTTTTTTCATTTTTTTTTTTTCATTCTTTTTTTTTCATTTGGGATGATGCTTTCCCGAGCTTTTTCTCTTCTTTTTTTTTTTCTTTCTTTCCTTTTCTACCGCTGACAACGGAACGTGATTTAAAGATTCCTCGAAAGGGATCGTTATATTTATGTCAGATTTTTACGTCATGTAATTTCTTTTTTTGAATATTAATTTATTTATTTATGTATGTATGTATGTATATATATATATATATATATATATATATAGATATAGATATAGATATGTATGTATGTATATATGTATGTACATCTAAGATTAATATCGTTCTCTCACGAAGTTCACAAAGGTCGTACGTCATGCGACCTAATTGATCGGGACTGCTCGATTAAGGGCGAGTTTCCACGTACAGGACTCTATGGACAAACTAGGATCAATCTAGGTGGTAAACTGTTAACGTTTATGCAGATTCGGTCTATCTAATTCAGATTGAGAAATATATAGAAATAAGGATAATAAGGACGTTTAGAAAGAATAATGGTTTACATAATAACTATGTTATTCTAAGAGTTCTTAAAATATATTATCTTTCTTTTCCTCTCTCTCTCTCTCTCTTTCTCTTTTTCTTTCCTTTCAGAAATATATGCATTACGAAGAAATAAATTTTCCTTTTCCTCGTTCGAGTGAGTAAAGTATACACTGAATTTGCTGTATATACATGCATGTCCATATATATACGTGTGCGTATATGTATGTGTGTGTGTGTGTATATATATATACACAAGTATCGTATAGTCTCTTTACTTCAGCAACTCTTAGTAGCTTCGCCTCTCGATTTGTTTGTCTCGCAACTTTCAACGAGAATATACGTACTTACATACATCATCGTGCTTCCAACTTTTCGGCTCGTTTCAGTTTTCGGAAGGACTAAGCGATCCGCAAGGCAAGCGAAGAAACTTCCAAACGAAAGGATAAGAGGATAGAAAAAGAAAAAGACGAACGGACAGAAAGAAAGAGGAAGAGAGAGAGAGAGAAGGGAAAAAGAAAGCATTCTTTCCCTCTTTCGTTGAAAGAAATTTCGTCTTGAAAGAAGATTGGAAAACGTTTGCTTCGTTCACGAATAAAATTACATGACTCACATATACACATACATACATACATACATACATACATACATATATATATGTATGTATATATGTCTATATACATATATAAATCGTTGATGTATTTATTTACGTAACTCGTCGAAATTTCGATAAAACACTGTTCCAATTTTCTATTCTTCATAAACGAGGTTATAAATATAACCTATTTGTAAATGATGTACCTACTCTCTCTCTCTCTTTTCTCTCTCTTTCTCTATGTGTGTCTGTCTATCTCTGTCGTATTCATTGTCAGTCGGTTCTATTATTACATTGTCTCCAATTAGAAACTCTATCTCTTTCTCTCTCTCTCTCTCTCTCTCTCTCTCTCTCTCTCTTTCTCTCTTCATCTCTCTTTCAATCTACTAACTCACTCCATTTTGTTTCGGTAGACACAAAGGGTTCTTATAATCATATTGATTAAAGTGTGATACGGCACGAACGAAGACTTTGTAAACGCATCTACCGGGTCGATAATATTTCTACCCCCTTTTGCGTTTTCATTCTGAGGAGGCTGCTTTGAAATTTCCTCGTCATCGTCTTTCTCATCTTTCTTCTATCCCTGCGATAACTAAAACCGCGCCTTTTAAATGAAATTTTTCCTCTTACGAGGCAAAATAAGGCTGTGTCATTAACGAGGAAAAAAATGTGTGTTCGTGTGTAATATGTACGTATTGTAGATATATATTCGTTACATTGTCAATCAAGTAATTGATATCGAACGAAGTCGACTTCTCTATTTATTTACTTTACTTATTTATTTATTTAATTCTTTGATTAATAAAGTATTTATTACTGAAGTTTATTTACGCAATCCGTATTTTCGTATTAGATCGTAGAAATGATATTTGAAATGATTTAAAGAAAAAAATAAATAAATAAATAAATATGAGAGAATAAATAATATATTACGCCTGATTAAAGCAAGAAGATATTACAAATTTTCAGATTATCTCTATCATTTGATTTGTT
>NC_057685.1:3336739-3342580 GCF_014466175.1 Vespula pensylvanica | reverse complement strand
TATATATATATATATATATATATATATATATATATATATATGTACATATATCGTTTGTTTTATACAAATTCGTAAGAGACAAAATATTTCGTTTCGTGTATAACTAAACGTTTCTGTCGCATTAACAATCTTTTAACGGGATATTCGTGAAATGAAATAAACGAATTTATGAAGATTAAAGTTAGTTCGAAAAGTTTCCGGTATGCCGTTTTCCTATCTACAACAAGACCACTCACTCCATTCAAACTCACCTTATATCAAAGTTTATTCGACGATCTATTTTCCATAGTTTCTCTCTTAGCTTACGTCTTCGTTTTATATATATATATGTGTGTGTGTGTGTATGTATATGTATATATATGTATATTATATATATATATATATATATATATATATATATATAGATTCTTCTCGAATTTAAATAAGACAAGAACGATGGAAAAGTTTGAACGTGTCGTGCCTTTGGCAATAACAGAAGACACTGATTTCCCGTTAAACTCGAACTTAAACGTTTTGTTTGCGACTTTGAAATGGAAGATCAAAGATGTTAAAACGTCTGCAAATAAATTCTAACGCCTTTCTACGTTAGAAGCGTTATATCGAAGTTTGAAAAAGGAAAGAAATGATCTGGAAAGAGAAAGAGAAAAGTAGAGAAAGAGAGAGAGAGAGAGAGAGAGAGAGAGAGAGAGAGAGAGAGAGAGAAAGAGAGAGAAAAAAAGAGACAGATAAAAGTGAATAGAAAAGTGTAAACTGAGAAGAGAGTATATTACAAAAGTAAAATGATAAAGCATACATAAAAGTAAATCGTATAAAAAAGAAAAAAAAATAAATAAAAAATAAAAAATGTGATAAAAAAGAGTAGAAAAAAAAAGACATCTATCAAAATAGTGATGTCATATTTAGAATAGAGAAATAAAAAGGAAAAGAGAGTGCGAAGAAAAAAGAAAAAGTAAGAAACGAAAAAAGAAAGAAAAGGATATAAAAATCATGAATAAAAAATATGAATAACTCGCATCGAAGGAACGCGAGCAACCGATGGTATGCGATCAAAGCCGATTTGCTTGATTTTTTGAGAGTACCAGGCAATTCGTGTAGATCAATATATAATATATACATACATATTTATATATATATATGTTTATATATATATATATGTATATGTATATGTATGTATATATATATATATGTATGTATGTATATGTATCGACTTTATCGATAATACTCGCACACTCGGAAAAATTCTCGGCACGTGCATTCCTATCGAATGGATTATACGTTACATGCCGTTATGGTATAATAGTAAATGCGAACTATGCATGCCTGGTACATTGAATGCATCACAGAAACCGAGTTATACGCGTGCAAGACTTATTTATTCCAAATGCAAATTGAAATGTGTACGGTCGTTGGTCTATGCCGGTATTATGTCCCCGTTTATGCGCGTGTACCCGTTTACGTTTTATGTATAATATATTATCGGTATACGGTATATATCTATATATACATATATACATATATTTATTATTGTATTCGTGTAGATAAATATCTATAATATATACCAATGTATATAAAAAATATATATATATATATATACATACATACACACACTTACTTTCATATTATATTATACGTATTATACGCATCATGTATGTATATATAAAAAAATGTGTGTATGTATATATAAAAAAGAATATAGTATGTTCGATAATGTTTAATTCGTATTCGTGAATATTTTTCTTCGTTGCTTCTATCGGTATCGACAAAATTCTATGGGTATCGCTCGGAGGCACCTTTTCTGTCCCTTTTCCTCTCTCTCGTGCGCGAGCGCGCGTTCACGAAGAGAATGAACGAACGACGACTTTAAATCTTTCGATCTAGGTCACAACGTTATTCTTGAAACCTATTTATCTTTCCATAATAATGGGATCTTATCGTAGTAGCTGTCGGAACAACCGCGAAAATTCAAAGACGTGTCTGAGGTAAAAGAAGAGATCTCTACCTATTTTCCTCTTTCTCTTTTTCATTTTTAATCGATTACCTTTCACGGGAATATGAAAATTGAAAATATTTTTACCCCTTGCTAAGCAACGATTTCATTTTCGTCGATTTGATTTTATCTTCGAACGAACCAAAAAACAAACAAAAAAAAAAAGAAAGAAAGAAAGAAAGAAAAAAAGAAGAAAAATGAAAATTCATTCGCGTTCATTCTTTTACGATCTTCCGATCTTCCTTTTCTGTTAACTTTTTCTTCTTCTTCTCTTTTCGCTCAACGAAAGAGATTTGAATATTTGATATTATACCAAATATTACAACAATTTCATTTTCGAAAGAACGATTCGTCCCGTCGCCATCTTGACTGTCTTTAAACGAACCAACGAATGAAAAAAGAAAAAAAGAAAAAATAAATAATATATATATATATATTTTATAAAATCAAAAAAAAAAGAAAAATATATATTTCGCGCCGAAGAATTCATTCGTGTTTTCTTTCTCTCTTTCTCCCACCCCCCCCTCTCTCTCTCTTTCTCTTTCACGTCACTTAATTCATAACATTTTTAAATAAAGAATAAGAAGATAACATAAAGCGATTAGACGAGATTAAGAAAGATGTTTCACGAGGTCATAGAAATACAGATAGCAATACCCTATCTCGAAAGAGTAAATTCGTCTTTCTCTTCTTTAAAAGGAATAAAGAAGAAAAGTTCTTTTTTCTTTCTCTCTCTCTCTCTCTCTCTCTCTCTCTTTTCTCTTTCTCGTTTTATACGAAGCGGTTACTGATATCGGGAAAGTTCTTAAACAGAAACTTGCCTTTGGGAAACCTGTTTAAGAGGTTGTGGTATATTCTGATTTCGAAGTAGGGTAGTAGTCTCGGTGAGAGGTGATTTATCTGTCGGGCTCATCTCTCTCAACAATAGAAGAAGGTTTCGTCAAACTTTATTAGCATTGATGCCTATCGACGAACAACAAGAGTGGAAGAGAGAGAGAAAGAGAGAGAGAGAGAGAGAGAGAGAGAGAGAGAGAGAGAGAGAGATAAATAGAGAGATCGACGACGACGTCTCGTTAACTCTTAGGTAAATTAAGCGAGACAGTTTAATCTATCTTTATCGCCAATTTTCCTTTTTTTTTTTTTTTCTTTCAGTTAATCTTTCTCTTTTTGTCTTTATTCTTCCGTCTTTCCTCCTATCCATTCTTCTTTATCTTTCTCTCAAAATTTTTTACTCTCTTTGAGAGAAAAAAAAAAAAAAAAAAAAAAAAAAGAATTAATTTATACGGGTGTCTCGAACGATACCGATCTAACATGGCGAACAAATTATATCAGGAATCGTGTTATAAAATTAATACGATATCAACTTTTCAAATGTAACTACTACGTTCTAGCCTGGTGTTTTTTCGAACGTTAACGAGATAGTGTTATTTCGTATGCTATACTATATAATTTAACAGTAACAATGTACGGAAGGTGATCGTATTTTCGCATCACCTTGTCCTTTGCCATGGAAATTTTGATGCTTTAGTTATGTAGATATAAACCTGGAAAAGTTGCTACTCTTGTCCTTTCTCCATCCTACTCCGTTATACACATACACATACTCTCTCTCTCTCTCTCTCTCTCTCTCTCTCTCTCTCTCTTTTTTCATCGTTCTCTTTTACTATGTAAAGAAAAAGAAAAAAAGAAAGAGAGAGAGAGAGAGAGATGATGGTCAAGAGAAAAAGAGAGAGAGAAAGAGAGAGAGAGAGAGAGAGAGAGTCTGTCTCCAACTTTTCAACACGCTCAGATACCATTAGAGCTATATACTAGACGCGGTTGTACATAACCTTGTTTTTTTTCTTAAACTTCCTGAAACTTAATACGCCAGAAAAGCCATCGTTTTATCTATCTATCTATATATCTTTTTCTTTTTCTATCTATCTATCTATCTATCTATCTATCTATCTATCTATCTATCTATCTATCTATCTATCTATGTAGCTATCTATCTATCCACCTATCTTTTTCTTTCTCTCACAAAAATTTTCTTTTTCTTCTTTCTTCTTATTCTTTCTCTTTCTTCTTTCTTTTTCTTTTTTTTTCTTCTTCTCTGCCTCCATCGCGATTTAACGCGAAAGCTTTGTTTTTACTTCGGTTTCAATTTTTAAAAGAACCGTTTTTCTTGAATGCTTTCTGCGTACTTACGATAGCAAAGTGGTGTTCGTAACGATCTGAGTAAATCTCACGGAAATTCTTTTTTGACGTTTATATCTTTATCTCAGATTGTGTATGTATGTGTATGTGAGAAAGAAAGAAACAGAGATAAGGATAGAAAGAGCTAAAGAAAGAGAGAGAAAGAGAGAGAGAGAGAGAGAGAAAGAGAAAGAGATATGATCAAAATGAGAAAAAAAAAGAAGAAAAGAAACGAAGAAAACTAAACTTTCGAAGAATTTCATTTCGTTTTATTTTTCATTTCTTATCTTCGTTTAGTTTTACTTTCACCTTTACCTTAATTTTATATTATATAATATCTCTAAAGATTGTAATTGCCATAGCATGTTGGTAGATTAGATAATATTAATTCGACGTTGGGAATCAATTATTTCCTAATTAATTTAAAACATAAATTGACAATTAATCGGTTCGATACGATCGTAGAAATGTAATTAAAATTATATCTCGATTTTGTTGGTATAAATACATAGGTAACGAATGGATCGTTAGATTTTGAATTTGTCGTAGGCAGATCTCGGAGCGAGTGCGTTTATTTGAGGAAGAGAATCAAAGGAACGAAGGAAACACTCGAACTGAAATGATTCTTACTGATAAAGAGGTAATTTGGCAGAAAACAAAGCATATTCTTGGGTCATATGATTTTCAAAAGAATCGAGTAAAGTAGTAAGTAGGTACCGTTTGCTTGCTTGCTTGCTTGCTTGCTTGCTTGCTTGTTTGCTTGTTTGGTTGCTTCAGAATGAAAAGATAAAATAAGATTGTAAAAGCGGAAATATAATTTGTTGAATCGATTCAATATACATACATACCTACATACATACATACATATATACATATATATATATTATATACATATACATATACATAAATATATATATCATATACAGTATGTAAACGCGTGCATGAGTGTGTGTGTATGTGTGTGTGTATGTATATATATATATTATATATATATATATTATATATATATACATAGTATATACTGATGATATTAACTCCCCAAAGAGACGAACCGAATTTAGAGGAGAATGCAATCCTGTTGTTCAAAGATGGCGCATGATTTCCAGATAGGATGTAAGAGAAATAGAAATAGAAAGAGAAAAAGAAAAAGAGAAAGAGAAAGAAAGAGAACGAGGAGAATAGTCTGAACGTAATATCGCTTGTCTGACGAAAATTCGATTTCATTTACTACGATCTTTGATAGCAAACGAGCAATATGCATAGATTCGTGTAAACTCCACAACGTTCTACTATTTACGTTATAAAATCATTTTTCTAAATCAAAAGATAAGAATTGTCAAATCACTTTGCATATAATATTACGTTACATACCTGCATATATATATATATATATATATATATATATATATATATATATACATATATATCTTTTCTGTTCAACATAAAACAATTTTTGTAAGATATTTTAGTAATGAAACTCATCAATTGTCAATAAATAAAAGTTAAATGTGCTAATCTAATCTAGAGAATTTAAGCTCATCATTAGTTAATGTATGTGTAAGCTTGAAATTATTCCCCATACGTGGGATAAGTGACCTACGTATTAACAAGTGAGAAAATGGAGAGTAAGAGAGAGAGAGAGAGATGAAACACGAATCATTCTCTCTCTCTCTCTCTCT
>NC_057685.1:3332819-3336664 GCF_014466175.1 Vespula pensylvanica | reverse complement strand
CTCTCTTTCTCTTCTAGTTTGAACCGCAGTATATAGAAGTTTAATCTTGGATAAGCTTAATCACGAACAACGTTAGAAAACCAATGAAGCGCGGAAGAGGACGAGATTGCTGGAACAATACGCAATTATCCTGCTCGCACGAATGTCCTAGCAACATGTTCAGAACGAAAGGGAGATGATCTCTCTCTCTCTCTCTCTCTCTCTCTCTTCTCTCTCTTCGCTCGGATGCTGTGGCTTCCCTCGTAATTATAACGGAATATTCCCCTTCGCACGACGCGTTCCTATTCTGTGGCATCTCCTCGTGACGATCCTGCCATTATCCTGTCCATAAACGTGCCCGGGACGAGCGTCGTTGAGTAGCGAGCGAGCAAGAAAGATAGAATATATATATACACACATATATATACACACATATATATACATATGTATGTATGTATGTATGTATGTATGTATGTATGTATGTATGTATGTATGTATGTATGTATGTATGTATGTATGTATGTATGTATGTACGTATGTATGTATGTATGTATGTATGTATGTATGTAGGTATGTATGTATGTACGAATTATATACATACGTAGGTGTTGAGAGAGAGAGAAGATACTTCGCACGATCACGTTTTCACATCGTTGTCTGATAATAATGACGAAGGATAACGATATTCGACCAGAGAGAAGACAAGCCTTGTATATGTATATTTACTTCAACATCCTTCCTATCTTTCGTCCTTCGTCGTTAACCAATACGATTTAACAAATTTTATCCATTAAAATCGTTAATTAAAATGCAACGAGTTATTCGGGAAATTTTGTAAAATTTTCATTATATTTGTAAGAATATTAATTATAACGCCTAATTGTAGGCAATAATATATGCAGCGTCGATAACGTAACTATCCGATATTATCCATCGATACATGTATCCTTTTTCTTTTTGTCTTGTATCGATTACGATACATGCCACATATTGTTGTTTCGATACATTTTGCCTATAACAAGGGGCACGGAAAAAGTTTATTATCGATAAATAGATATACGAAGAAGGTGATCGTTTATATTGTACGTATTTATGTATAATATATTATGCGAAACAATTTTTTCGGACGATATTGTTATCGGAGTTAAAAAAATTAAAAAGAAGAAAAATTCGTTCAAAAATACAGAAAGACATTGACCCTGTCGTTTTATTTATTTTCATTTAATCCAAATACTATAATATATATACATATATATATATATTACATAATTCGTATGTGTTATAGATATATAAAATTTTTGTAAGATAAAAATTCAATAATCCGCATAAATAGTTAATCGCAGATTTTAATGGTCGGTAATTTGCGAACGACTATTAGTTCAGGAATATGCTTGATCGCGACAGTTGTCCATATATATGTTGTCCTAACACGTGAACTATATACGAGAGTTTCGAACAGTGGAATAATGACCAGAGGGTGACTTTACAACCCTATAAATCGCAAAACATGCTCGAACCACACACGCTTCTGATATGATTCAACAATAATGGCGGACTACCACGTGAAATTAGATAAAGTAGAACGAATCTGGTGGTAGTCTTTATTGCGAGAAAGTAAATCACATTTATGATCATGGTTTATCTAAAACTGAGATTTTTATCTAAGCGAACGTATAAATTTTATGTCTAAACTGCATACACTCACACACAGAGAGAGGATGTGACTCTTCATTTTACTCTACACACACATCTATATATTTTCTATATATATATATTTTTCTCTCTCCTTTCCTAAAATAAATTTTTTTTAGAAATTTTCGACTTACAAATCGATTTAGTGAAAATGGTCTTTGAATGATAGAGAATGATGGAAAGAGAGAGAGAAAGAGAAAGAGAGAGTTCGTTTACTTGTTTAGTACGTATCCGAACGGCTTCAGACATCCTAAATCAGTTTAGGCATACCCTCAGGTCGTATAATGAATAATAATGTGGTCCTACTGGTTAACTAAGTTTAGATAAAGGGGACTGTCACCCTTTACTAGTTCGTCGTTCATTGTGAGCCAAGCACTTAGAAGAGGTGAAACTTTTAATTAGTTACTGATCCTTCGGGCGAAACACAACTTCTGAGCATCTAAAAGCATGACGGGGGGTGGTAGAGGGAGGGGAAGAAGACTAGACAACAGCAGGGAGGAGAGATAGGTTATAAATTGAAATCACTTCTCTTATTTTTAACGGATCGCATTAATTTCGCTTAGTTTTTTTCTTTTATCCTCTTACACGATGGTTAACTTCTCACTCCAACTAACTTCCCCCAGAAATAAAAAAAGAAGAAATAAAAGAATTTTATCACGATTTAAACGTGATAACAGAGACGAACACTCAAGCTTTAATTAGAACATTATCTAACGTTATATAAATCGAAATTGTAAAATCGTGTAAAATCAGTGATAGGAAATGATGATTTCTCTCGTACGACGATACACGATCGAGAATCTATTAAGAGAGGAACACGTTAAATACTTTATAGACGATCTACCAGGAAATTCACAAAAGGAAGTTCTCTCGGTACACAGGGATCTAACTTTAACTCGCCCGAAGGATCAATGAGAGAGCCAAAAGCTTTGACGATATTACCTTTAGAAGTCCTTGTAGCGTACATGGAACGCATGGAACCTTTCAACTAACAGACAAACGAGCATGCTCGGTTGTACGCCCTCTAACTATATATACATACATACATACATACATACATACATACATACATACATACATACATACATATATATATATATATCACAAATAGACAGACAGATGAACAGACGGACAAACGGACAAAACATTGAAATTAGAATTTATAATATTTTTTAATATTATATTTTTTATAATATTAATTTATTAATGAAGTATCAAAGAACTAGAATTCCTTTAAATATTTGTTCGACGTTACATCGTTCCACATTTTGTTACTATATAGATCGTAATGAAAAAAATTTTCAGACGGGAGAACTATCGAGAGACCGTTGGAGATTTTTTTATAAACGCTGACTTTTCACGAGGTAACGATTTCTTCGAACGTTTTCTCGAGCTAACTCGAATTTTAGATTTGTAAGACAGAAACGTTTAAACGTTTTCGGTCGAATTATCAACCATTGATTGTTCCGATCAATTCTGGCTAATTATTTTATTTTCGTTGTGTGCGTGTGTATGTGTGTGTATGTACATATATCAAAGAGAAAAAAATTGAATTGACTCTATCGAATTTTATTGTATTACATCGAGAGAGTGTAATACGATATAATTTATTTATTGTATTACGTAACGTCACCTTACTCATATTTACGTTAAAAGTGGTTCGAATTTATTAAAAAAATATCGTCGAAATTTTTATTTAAACCTACGACGACAAACGTACCACTGCAATTCGATTCATTCTCTATGGAACAAAAAAAAAAAAAGAAGAAATAATCTTTCAAAAAATATATCACTGTTAAAGAAATACTTCAGAATCAAACCAGTTACTTTTAAGTAATTTCTAAATATTAATTTAAACCTACACTGAAAAAGTAACTTCAAGTACACTTCAACATAATGCAAATATACATTGTAAAAAAATACATAACCATTCGGAGAAAACGTTAATATAATATATTGAAAATCTATTAACAACAAGCGTACTATCTCAAAATTAGATCAATCCCTTTATTATGTAAATTCGATGAACTTAAAAAAAAAAAAAAAAAGAAGAGAGAAAAATAAAATAAAATAAAACAAAAATAAAAAATAAAAAGAATAAAAAGAAAGAACAAAAAAGAATGCACGATTATTCAAAAAAAAAATATATATATATATATATATATACGATACTA
>NC_057685.1:3320319-3327819 GCF_014466175.1 Vespula pensylvanica | reverse complement strand
CCAAAACTCGTGTTTAGACAGCTTCTCAGCACGCTAATTGCTGACTATTAAATGAAATTCGTGCACTCGCAAGGTAAGCCGGTTTAACGAGCTACACGATTCGACGCTTACGATTTTCTTGCTAGAATACCTGCCTCTACCTCCCCACCCAACTACCCACCCATCCATCTCCTTTCGACCCCATATCGATCTTCCATGCACCCGTCGATCATTGATCGTTGTTACGATCGTTGTTAATATATCAACTTCGTTTATATGATTTTCATGATAAGGGATAGAGAATAAAAAAGAAGTGTACGAAGTGAGACAGAGAGAGAGAGAGAGAGAGAGACAGAGAGAGAGAGAAATGAAAGAAAGAGATAGAACGATTGAGAGAAAGACAGATAAATAGATCGAAGCGAAAACTAAAGCAGGTCACGCGATATGAGGAATCTCGAATGCTAAACTATAATCCCCAGAGGCGGATAGTTCGCCTCTGAGAGCCATAAATAACATTTATCCTCCGATTAAGGGGGCTCTTCCATTCTAATTCGTGAGCTTTATTATAAAGGCTCCTGATTACGGCTATGCGCGTACATTACGTTCTCTCTCTCTATCTCTATCTATCTCTCTATCTCTCTATCTCTTCTCTTTCTCCCTCTCCCTCTCCCTCTCTCTCTCTCTCTATCTATCTATCTATCTCTCTCCCACTCTTTCTCTTGTTCTTTCACTATTCCTCCCTTTCTCTATTTCTTTCTTAATCCTCGATTACACGCTGAAGCCTCTGGACATATGCAAAAACTTTCATTCGTTTTACATCGCCATCTATTCTATCTGAAAATGATTTTTTATTTAAGTAAGTAAGTAAATAAGTACGTCCACGCGTACGTAACGCGTGTATTATGTATGTTTTTTTTTTTTTATTTGTTTTTCGTTTTCTTTTTTTTTCACTCTTTTTTCTATTCTTTTTTCTTTGCCATTCAATCATCCCAAATTCCCCATTACTCGTCGAGATTAAAGTTCCCAACGAAACTAATTCGATCTCATTTGCATGCGTGTAAAAACTTTGTATCTACCATTCGACAATACCAATTCAATTTGCAATTAATCCCAGACGGATCGATCCTTTTCTTTTGGCTGCTAATTGTATTAATTTTTTCAATACATAAACGTATCTTTTATCCGAAACATACATAAACGCAATTTTGAATATTCGTTTATATATAAATGGTACGAACTATGCTCGTCAATGTTTCTCTTTTCCAAATAAAATTTCAAATAAAAAGAGTTAACATTCATAGACCTATCGAGAAGTCATTCATTCACTTTACTTAAACCATCCATGTTAAAATACTATACAGAAATCTTATTAACACTTGTTAATACGCTTAATAGATTTCAATTCATCAAGGAAAAGAGAGAATAATTAAAAAAAAAGGATTATAGTGTTTAAAAAAAAAAAAAAAAAAAAAGAAGAAGAAGAAGAAGAAGAAAGGAACAATAGAAGAAAGAAAGAAAGGAATAAAGATCTTCGTTAAGACTCACCAAGAAGAATGAGTTGATTGCGTCGGTATCGATGGTAGAGCACCAGGTGGGAGAGATCTTCTTATTGGTTGACAGCATGGCCTTTGTCCATTAGGATTTGTAGCTTCGTTACAGCAAGCTGGTGGATTGGCGCAAACGTGTCTCGCTACGATGCCAGCAGAATTAGTCGTAAATTCAACCGCAGACGTGCGTAACTTCGGCCTGAGCAACGGTGACGTCGAGAAGCTGTCTCCTCCACCTCCTCCACCACCACCAACACCACCACCACCACCTCCTACACCACCACCACCTCCTCCTCCAGCTCCACCACCTCCTCCTCCCCCTCCTCCTCCTCCTCCATTTCCTCCAACGCTACCACCACCACCACCTCCAGCACCTCCTCCTCCTCCTCCTCCAGCACCACCTCTCTGATTCGATGTTGCAGAGCTACTCGAGCTACTGGAACCTGGACTTCCACCTAGACGAGCCGGTGACGCGTAGGCGAAACCGCGGAACCGGAAGTGTGCCTGGTGGTACGGATATCCGGCTGGTGGTGGTAGCCGGTAATGATGATGGAAGCCCAAATCTCTCCTCATGTACGGATCACCGGGGTCATTGGTGGGAACGTAACGATCCGTTGGGGTATGGGCAACCGGTGGTACGTACCTGTCCACGTACCTGTCCGGATAGAGCACCTCCGGAGGTGGTTGCGGCACATACCTGATGAAATAAGAAGTTTATACTTTTTATCAAATTTATGGAATGGATGGAACTAAGAGGTTGGAAAATGTTTCAGTAGGGTGCTTGTATATATATATATATTTTTTTTTGGCTAGATATCCAAGGTTCGATTTTATGAAATAATCAGATATGTGTAACGTTGTATGTAATATGTATGTGTATGTATATAATATACTTGTATAGTTAGTTATTATATATATATATATATATATATATATATATATATATATATGTATGTTATAAATAACTATTATACTGATACGATAGAAAAAAATAAGTATGGATTACAAAGGGAATCTAGAGTTCGTCGATAGAGTTACCGTAGTAATTGTCGATATTATTTATACTTTATAAACCTAATCGTTCCATAAAATAATAAGATGTCTTTTCTTTCTTTCGAATAAAAAACGCATAAGTATTTTTTTTTTGTAATTGCAAGTGGATCGCTTGGCTTGTTGATAATTGGAAACTGAAGTCTTATGCGATAAACGAGTTGTTTTTGGACCAGTCTTTTTTTCTAGGGTCGGAATGAAGGAAGATAAAGCGTTCATTGTGGTACTACATACCGTTCGACCGGAGTGTGAGCCGTCGGCGGTACATAAGTGCCTGTACTCGACGATCCGTAGGGCCTATCGGTCGACGTAGGAACGACGGAAGAGTTGGTGCAGCTAGAGATCGGCGCTATCCTACCGGTAAACCTATCTTTTGGTTTCGGTAGAGACAGGTACTTGTCCGCGACGTTACGTGCCGGAGAGTATCGATCAGAAGTAGGGTGAAAGCGGTCAGGAGTGGTATTAGACGATGAGAATCGATCGTTTGACCCTCCTGACCCCGGAAACCTGTCGTATCGGTCTTGAACCGATCTGTCAAACTGATGCTCGTTCCCGAGCGAGTATCTGTCGTTGGTATAGCTCTGGACCGACTTCGACACTTGGAGGAACTTATCTCCGTTTTTCGTCGTGCTTTGATAGCTTCCAGGTGGTCCAGGATTTGCAACGGTTCCGCGGAGTACCGAAGCTGACGTTTCTGGGGTCGGTGAAATCGATGAGTAGCACCGATCGTTGCCCGTCGTCGCCGATGACGATTGGATGCCATTGGCATTCGTGTACGGCGAATGATAGCGCGCTCCAGTTTCCGAAGACGACGACGGTGAAGACGACGTCGCGGCCAGGATACGTTCGGTTGGGTTCGAGTCTGCGACGACGTATCTGTTGGACGCCGACGACGTTTCTCCGGCATTCGAGGGCCTAACGTCGTGTCCTGGGGAGGAAGCCGCGAGATAAGCGACTCCACCGACGGAGAATCTCTCGTTTCCGGGACGTCCCTGTCCACAGGTTCTTTGAAGCGCGAGCTCGTTGAATCTGACCTCTTGAAAGGCCGAGTATCTACCATATTCCGCGTTACCAACTTGATTCGAACCGTTCGCTCTTTCGGAATATTTTTGGCAAACAGCCTCGACCGATCTATCGGCGTAGAGCCGTCTATTCTGATCGGTTGCGTTCGGTACCTGAAGAGATCTCTCCGTCGCTGAATATCTTTGATGCGACCCTTCGGTATTCGACGTGGGAATCGGGAAAAATCTTTCGCTGCTCGTTGCGATCGAGTTGTAGCGATCGTGGTGTAGACTCGCCGACGTCTCTTGTTGGGAACGGTGATACCGTTCGTGGATCGGTGACTCGCCGTGTCCAGTGTATCTGTCGGACGAGGACTTTCCAGCGAATCTCTCGGGTACCGGAGCGTGAATCGGCGAGGCCGATAATAATCTATCCGTCGAGATCGTTCCGTATCTCGACGCTGGGGAATCTTTTCCCGAACCGATGTAACCACCAAGGACGTTCCGGTCGATTTGTAGATTGGTCTGAAGGGCTCCCAACACTGGCGACGATCCCGACAGGAGACGATCCCCATTCCCACTGCCGTATCGTTGCTGATCCTTGACATCGTGCACGCTCGTCGCGTTGCCGTTCGGCTGTTGATTGGCCAGCAATCGTTCACCCGAAATGAATCGGTCCTTCGCTGGCATAGGCGAGGCTGGTGCTGTTCCACCGCCATATCTGGCGCCCGGAGAACCGGGGGGCAAAATCCTATCAGGAGGAGGATAACCAGCCAGGCTCTGGGACGAGGCATACTTCTCGCTTGGGCTGGGCGAGAGAGGCGGTGGCGGTACGAACCGATCGTTGGCTGGTGCCGGTGAGGGTGGCGACGGAAAGGTCTCCGACGAGAAGGAGCTCGACGTGCAGGAAGATACGAGGACGTTTGCGTTCGCGTACTCGTTGTTCGTTGATGCGAGCCCGGAATCGTTGCTGACGTGATGGAAACGCAATTCACCGCCGCTAGCGACCTATCGACACGTATCACCGTTACACGTATGCGTATCGTCAAAAAACAAGAACGAACAAACAAACTGCTATATACGAAAAGTAAGATAATAATGATGATGATGATGATGATGATGATGATGATAATGATGATAACAACAACAAAAGCGTCTCGTCCTAGTAAACAAGTTGTCATCTTACCTGAAACCGATCTCCTGGAGGTAAAGACAATCTTTGTTCTGCATGCAAGTTGCTGAGATCAGTGAATCGAGCGAATCGGTCGACAAGGACGTTCTGCGACAAGGATTGGCCCGTAACACCGCCTTGTCTTCCGCTATACTGGTGATGTGCTTGCAAGCTGGATTGACCAAATCTCTCCTGATTTTGGTAATGTCCGAATCGCTCGCAGCTCGATTGTACCGATCGAGTCTCGACACTGGATTTGGTATAATCCTCGATCGAAGGCTTGTCCGTTGACTTGTCGTGCCGATCGATCGCCGCGATTCTCTCCCGAGTTCCATACTCGCTGTGATCGCTGCTCTGAACTTGCTGATCGGTTTGATAACGATCTTGGCTCGATGTACCGGTGATGGTTGGCGTTGATCGCGATTCGGACTGCTGTTGTTGCTGCTGTTGCTGCTGCTGCTGCTGCTGTTTAAAGCAATCGGTTGGATTAACGGCAGCGATTTGTGTCCCGACATTCCCGGAATTTCCGCTATTGGGCCCTGGAATCGGGGATGACGAGGGCCCGTACTGGGCAATCGGGTGCTGGTGCAACAGGTGACGTTCTCTTCGGCCATAGTCGTCGTCTGTCGGCATCCTGGTGGCCCGGGGCCCGCTGTCAGGACATCTAAAGAAATTTTTAACGTTATATTTCATCTAATTTTTTCCTATTAAAAAATAACGTCGGTAGGAACGATTTGTGAACAGATCTTCCTTTTACGTATTATCTATTCATTTAATTGAGAAGTAAATTTCAAAGTGTAATACGAAGTAGATTTATACGGTTGACCGAATATATTCATTATATACAAAATAGACATTATTGTTAACTCGTTACAGATATATACATACACACACACACACATATATATATATATATATATATGTATATGTATCTATACATATATTCTAGTATAACAGAGAAACACGCGTCATTTAATTCCCTTTAATTTGCTATAATGCTTGTCTCACCCTAATTTGATCCTTACATTTGCATAAGATTAAAAGACTAATTGGCGATTAAGTAACACACTCGTTTTAATAACTTAAAAACGCGTACGCGTTAGAACTTAACACGATTATTCATCACGATTATTCAGAAATTAAGGACTATCGATTCCGCATCTCTATAAGGCTATAGGCTACATACTACATACGTACGTTTAGGACTTTTAACGATGTATATGATAACGTAGGTCGTTAACACGCGTAATCAACTATAGATAAATAGATAGATAGATAGATAGATAGATAGACAGATAGACGGATAAATATATAGATATATAAACAGATGATAGAGTCGTTCGAATTAGATACTGACAATTTACACCTCCTCGTCTGGACTAAATCCTGCGTATCTATAATATTTCGAGACAAGCGCATATAGCAAGCAAAACGATAAACGAATGATGTCACGTCATAACGATAAAATGTGATACGCAATAGCCATTGGACAAGGTACGGATGGTTTGTTACGTGACGTTAAAACGCGGACTCGTATAATCGACTGCAAATTAATTGGAGCTCCAAAGCTCGATTCGCTCGTACGAGTTTCGTTATTGCCGAACGTGTCCGAACGAGTGACGCGTATGACCATACACAACCGCAGCGCGACTTCCATGCCGAATTACTGCGACATACGAAAGCGATTTTATCGATCGAATTTTATCCTCTCTGTCTTTCTTCATATCCGTTTCTCTTTCTCTCTCTCTCTCTCTCTCTCTCTCTCTCTCTCTCTCTCTCTCTCTCTCTCTCTCTCTCTCTCTCTCTCTCATTCTCTTTTTCTCTTTATATCTATCTATTTATTAATATATACATCTATCTACCTATCTCTCTCTTTAAAAATTGAAAAAAATTAGATGACTGAGAGATTTAAATAATAGAAGCGAATCGAACGATACATACGAATTGCAGGATGCATTCTCATTGATTGCGTCATCGAAATGGAATACGTTCGAGGGATATTCGAACGAGATGAAAATATGAAAATAATATTAAAAGAGGGGAGATGGTAAATCAGGATTATTAAAAAATGAGAATCACTGTTTTATATGTGTGTCTGCATATATATATATATATATATATATATATATATATATATATATATATATCTTTCTCTTTCTAATCGAATATCTCTTATCGAACACGGCAAAGACGTAAATTGGAAGTAGTATCGTACCGCAGCGTGTGGTAATATCGTTGGTAGTAAGAGAAAGAGAAAAAGAGAAAGAAAAAGAGAGAGTGAGAGATTGAGAGAGAAAGAGAGAGATTTTTGTACACTGCAATGCGTCGTCGTCCAGCATAGAGGGCCGAAAAAGGAAAAAAAAGTTGGAAGGAAGGTGGAAATGGTGCGCGTTGCCAGCGTCGTAAAGATAAAACGCAGCTGGCGCTTTGCGCGAGTGAGTGAACTAGGGTGAAAGAAACAGACAGAGAGAAAGAGACAGAGAGAGAGAGAGAGAGAGAGAGAAAGAGAGAGAGAGAGAAGGATAGGAATGAAATGGAATGGGTTAAGAAGAAGTGTACGATACTT
This sequence comes from Vespula pensylvanica, assembly GCF_014466175.1. Taxonomy (NCBI): domain Eukaryota; kingdom Metazoa; phylum Arthropoda; class Insecta; order Hymenoptera; family Vespidae; genus Vespula; species Vespula pensylvanica. The sequence continues at coordinate 3,320,505 of NC_057685.1, read as the reverse complement.
TAACTTCTGGCAGATCGTATAATATCGTTGGCCCATCGATTGCATCACCTTACCTTTTTATTATGAAACTTATCGGCACACTTTACGAAATTTAACCTTACGTTTATGAATAAGCGATATTCCCTATAAAAAGTACAGAGAAAGAGAGAGAGAGAGAGAGAGAGAGAGAGAGAGAGAGAGAGAGAG
>NC_057685.1:3310988-3320181 GCF_014466175.1 Vespula pensylvanica | reverse complement strand
CTCTCTCTCTCTCTCTCTCTCTCTCTCTCTCTCTCTCTCTCTCTCTCTTACATCGGATTAAATAAAAATAACAAAAATATTTTTGCTGTTCTAATCGAGATAGATAGATAGATAGATAGATATGGATTGATTGGTAAATATGATAGATATATAAACAGTAAGTGATAAAAATGAAAAAAACATGGTTCCGTCAGACTTTAATGCACCTTTTCTACTCGCTCATTTTGAGAAAAGTGGATTCTCGCGTGGACGGCTCGCTCCAGGCAGTTTTTGCAATTAGCGAGTCCAGCGTGCTCTTAACCATAAGAGAGAGAGAGAGAAAGAGAGAGAAAGAGAGAGAAAGAAAGAGAGAGAGAAAGAGAGAGAGAAAGAGAGAGTCACTCGTACATTTACCAGTTGTTAGTTCTTTCTCTCTCTCTTTCTCTCTCTTTCTCTCTCTTCCTCTTTCGATCTTTCGTTTAGACCAACCCTCGAAGCTTGCTTTCGAATCCATTGATAGTTCATACCGAGTTGAACTTTGTTATTTCGAGACTACGTCATCTTTCAACGAGCTCTCGTTTATGTAGGACTCGATCAAGATACCTCAAAGCGAGTAAATTCATCCTTTTGTTCATCCTCGTACGAACATATATGTTTTGTATATCTTACATCGAATATTTTATTTTTCCTTTTTTGTCCGTTTTTTTTCTGTTCTTTCTTTCTCTCTTTTCTCTTTTTATTTTTTTTTTTTCAAAAAGAAACGACGATACCATCAGCTTCTGTCTCATTTCTCATATTCCATTTTTATATATGAAAGATAATACGTACTTGTGATTACGTGAATTCGAATATAATACCTTTGCCGTTGAGGAGATATTCGACATGAGTAAATGTGATATATATATATATATATATATATATATATATATGTTTGTTATGTGTGTACGTGCATGTATCTGCTTTTGTTTGTTATAACAGATACATTCATTAATCGTGATAATTGATAAATATATCAATAGTGATATTTATTGAAATAGAATATAGAATTCTATACATTTTTCTATGATCGACGATTTCGATTAAATATCTATACGATATTTGATATTATATCAACAATAGCGTTATAATCAATACCATAATTATGATATACCAATCTTGAAAATTTGATCTATGTTATGTTTCATCCGATAAAAGCCTTTAGCGAATTGGAAAATACTCGAGGGCCCTTTGCGAATCTCGTCTTTCTAGGATCCTCAAGATAAAATTTTATCTTGAACGGACCAAGACACGCGATACGTGTCACGTGCATTCACGCAAGAGCACGAGAGCAACAAAGATCCATTTGTCAGAGACGTTTTCACCGACTCTACGAGAGCACGAATTTCGTTCTTCGAGATTTCTCGCCTAGCCGAGCAACCAGAAGTGAAAAATACGTTAAGAAAAGCCCACTGTGTCCTTGGTGTGTATGTCTGTGTATATACACAGATATGTACATACATACGTACGTTACATTTGATGCGACGTTCGCGAATATTATCCCATTTTCTTCCATTCGTCTTACGAATGTCGTCGTACGAGCTTCGCATTCTAAATCGTTACGTTTACTAGAGTGAAAAAGAAGGGAACGAATTTGTAGGTAAGTGATTTTTCTTCGAGGAATGAGAGATAGGATATATTTTTTTCTTTCTTTCTTTCTTTTCTTTTTTCTTTTGTTCTTTTTTTTCTTCTTCTTTTCGAACCAGTCATCTTTCGATAAAAGATTATATGTACATATATGTATACATATGTATGTATATATATATATATATATATATATATACATGTATATAAATATATATAAATAAAGTAAGGGAAAGAAAAAAGTGATAAATTTTTATGACAAATAATTACACTTTATTATTGATTTTACGCGTAATATAACTAATACGATATAACAAATGTCAAATGTAACTTTTTGATACTGATTGAGTCATGTTATTGGATTTTGTTCGTTCGTTCGTTCGTTCGTTCGTTCGTTTTTTTTTTTTTTTTTTTTGGAAAGGAATATTTTTATAAGAGTAATTTGGCACGATAGAAATAAAATATATCGATAAAATTCCATCGGTAATATGCCCGTAATAACATCGAGAAAATTTCTAATCTAAACTTCCATCGGTCTCCGAGTGTATCGCGCATGTATAGAGAAAAAATGAAAGATACACAAAACAGAAAAGAACAAAAAAAAAGAAAGAAAGAAAGAAAAAACAAAGATTACACCGAAAAAAAAGTTCGTAATCTGAAAATGCCGAATCGTGTGGAGAAAAAGAAACAAAAAACAAAAACGGAAAAAGAAGAAGAAAAAAGAAAGCAGAAGAAGAAGAAAAAAAGAAAAAGAAAAAGAAAAATTCGATGATAAGAAGTCGCCTACGTTGATACGCTCTCATATCCATACATACGTTATAATATCTCTCTAACTTGATATAAAATATGAAAACGTCCAAACCAGTGAAAACTGGCGAAACTTTTTTCCTATCTTAGCGTTTTGTACTCGCTCGCTCGAACGAACGAACGAACGAACGAACGAACGAATGAACAAACGTATAGCTACTTTTTCCTTCTTTTCGATGGCGTCGTACAAGGTAAGGTAAGGTAAGGTAAGGTAAGGTAAGGTAAGGTAAGGTAAGGTAAGGTAAAGTAAGGTAAGGTAAGGTAAAGATGTTCCAGGAAAAACTAGGTTGGACAACAAAAACTATTTATCTCAATGTTAAGAAGAAAAGAGAAAACGTTAAGTCCACCCTCTTTCGCCCATCACCCTTTAAGTCTTCCACCAACCCTCACCACCCCTTTCCAACCCCCTGTCCCAAAAGAAAACGACGTTGCTTCCGCTCGTCCGCAGGACGTAAACGACATATCTTTCTACGCGATAAAACGTCTCGAAGAAGTTCGCCTTTCCGCCATTTTCCTTTTTCATCTTTCTCTCCTTTCTCTTTTCCACCTGTTTTTTCCATCTACCATCTCTTTCTCTATCTATATTTCTATCTCTATCTCTATCTCTATTTCTTTGTCTCTCTTTTTCTTTATGACTCTTTTAGAACGACCACTAAATACAATGTCACCCTTACACTCACTCCCAACCCCACCGTCACCAATATTAGTACCGGAGTTGTTTCATTATCAATTAGCGTAATGAACTTGTACAAAAATGAAAAAACGCATACGATGGACGAAAGAGAAAAAAATGAGTCAAAGGATATAATAGACTCGAATAGATAAGTATATCAAAATTTCGTTACTATTATCGTCGATTCGTCAAAACAAGTATATATGATTCGCGATGAAGTTTTGTTTAGAAGGGATAGAAAAGAAATGGGAAGAGAAAAAATAGAAAATGTAAAAGAAAAGAAAAAGAAAATAGTAATTAAAGTGACAATTTTGATTTCTTTTCTTTGGATCGTTTTCTCCTTTTTTTTTTTTTTTTTTTTTTTTTTAATGTACAACGATGCAATCGATTTAAGATAATTTTAACGAAAGATAAGAAAAGCAAATTGTACTCTGTTCTCCAAGGTATCGCATTAGAATTTCTTTTTTTGATACCAATCTAATCTAAAAAGGCCAATGAAATATTTCTTGAATCGTACCACTTATAAACGCATTCTACAACAATATATCTATATATCAGGAATAATACTCCTATTGAATCGTTAATGATCTCATTGTCAGTGAAATTTACATATATGATAATCTCGTATTAATCTACCTATTTACATATAGATATCTTCCATATACATACATACATACATACATACATACATACATACATATATATATATATATATATATATACGTATATACCTATGTACGTATATACTTTTTTTATAATTACTTCCTCCACCTTTCATACAAAAAATATTTTTATAATATTGAATATGAGAGAAAAAGTAAAAGACGTACAAAGTCGCTCTTTCTAATTGCAATTGCAGAGCGTATCGTTTCACGAATAAAAAGACGACGTTCTCTTTGATGGAACATCTCCAAATGGCGATCGATAGAATGGCAATTAATTAGGGGCGCAGTGATGCGCTTGGATTATGGTAACAAAATTCTAAATGCGGCTGGATACGCCGAACGGTTCGGTTCCGCGGAACAAACACACAAGCACCGATACCAAAATTTACTCATCCTTTGATCTCTGACCGCAGAGCGATTAGTTCGCTGCATTTCCGTTAACTCGTGTCCACTCGTACACGCATCTCTACTTGCGAGCGAGTAACACATGTAAGCTCGCACGCTCGTAAACCAAGCGACAAGATTGTTCCGATACGGAAACACAAACCTTTCGTGGGATTTCCAATTTCGACGAACTATATCACGCACTCTCTCTCTCTCTCTCTCTCTTACTCTTACGCTCTCTCCTCTCTATCTCCCTCTCGCTCTCATTCCTTTCACTGTACGAATCTTTGTCGGTACATCTGTATGCACGTTTATGTATTTATCCACATAAGAGAGAGAGAGAGAGACAGAGACAGAGAGAGAAAGAGAGAGAGAGAGAGAGAGAAAGAGAGAGAAAGAGAAAGAGAGAGAGAGAATTGTGAATTAGTCCCGATCGCATTAAAACATATTCTAAGCGCGAACTCGTAAAAACGTTCATACGAAAATTCATCCTACCGTAATAAATTATAATTAATGCCAAAACTTTACTCTGCTAACAGTCGAAGTCTGTATATCTCTGTACGTTCGTGAGTGCGTATGTGTATAAATATGATTTTAAATTTCTCGAGCAGTAAAATAATAATAACGAAAAACGCGTGTTATCTGAAAATTAGAGATATTTTTGTTTGTTCTTTTATTATCGTTCAATTAAATAAATTAAATGTGAACCGTTTCATTTAATTTCTTTTTTCTTTTTCTTTTTCTTTTTCTTCTTTTCTTTTTCGTTTCTTCGTTTCTTTTTTATTTTTTTTCTTTCTTTTTTTTTTTTAAGCATCAGCCAAATAGTCGCGACAATTGGCGTTAGTGTTAATACGTTTTTTCTTTTTTGTTGCTTTTTTTTTTTAAACCTCTCTTTTACAAAATTTTCTTTTACCGCGTTTCAACGATTGTTTACGTTCGTACGAACAAATAATTTTTACGAACGAATGTTTAAAGAAATACGAAGCAACGGCGATTCGGTGAACGTAAAAATATTTCACATAACGATGCACACCGAATATCGGTCCAGATATCGAAGCCAATTAATTTCTCCTACGTACATTCACCGGCAATATACGAGAGTAACCATAAAGTTTTCTCGTATAAGAAGCGAAGCTAGTGCACTGTAGAAGGTAAGGATGGAAAGTTTTAATGGAATTTTACTGGGAACTCTCTGGCTCGAATTTAACTATCTCGAAATGAGAGCTAAGTAGCCATGGACGTACATAGCTGAACGTATGTACGTACAAACGTTAATAAAAATTTTGCACTATAAATATGCATAAGTTAATAAATCTCTTCGTCCTTGTTACCGTCAATATTTAGTCAATTTTATGTTTTTTCTTTTTTCTTTTTTTGTTTTTTTTTTACTTTCTTCTTTTTCTTCTGATCAACGTTCAACGTTCATTTATTTTTTTCTTTCTTGTCATTTTCTTTTCAATTACGTGAAAATATAAATGAGAGTGGTAGCACGATAATTTTTGCAGTAAAATTTTGTTTTGTAAAAATAACAATATCCTTTATTTTGCGATTGAATTATTACGTCGAGACTCTTGAAAATTTCATGGGGTGCCTAAGAAAGAATCACGATTCATAGTTCACGCGTCCACTGATTTATGCAATATGGAAGCCCCTGTACGTATGCAACACTATACACTTGATCAATAATGTTCCTTGCAAACCGCCATCTATCAGCTGGAAACACTTTTTTAACCCACTACGACATTGCAGCATGCTGCATTAATGCATTTAGTACAGATAAACTATCGCAGAGATCCAAAAATAACAAAAAGAAAAAGAAAAGTTTCTTACTTATAAATTGCATTCGCAAAGCAACATTATTATCGATCAAGTACGACGCATTGCCTATCCTCAGGCGTAACTAATAATAATACATAAATACTGTTTACATTATTTCTCCGTATTTTCTTTTTCCTTGCGAATGAAAAAAAAAAAAAAAGAATAATAAAAAAAAAGGGATGGATTCTCGCGGATGGGAAATAAAAGAAAAAAAGATTAAACGAAGAAAAAAAATAAAAGAAAAGAAAGAAAGAAAGAGAAAAAGAAAGAAGAAAAAGAACAATACAAATGGAATCCGAGCGGAAAAAGAAAAACATTTTCGCTCGAAAGGAAAACAATCGTCCCTCCGCTATTCTTTCCAATAGGATGCATTTAATAAACTCGATGCATCGGTATTAACCTTTGTAGGCAGAATATAAAACTGTGAAGGATAAACGTCCTTGGCTATTTCCTTCGAAGATTTTCTAGTAGAATTTCTTTTTTATTATTTTTTTCCTCGAGACTTTTTTTGATCGAATTTATCACGTCAAATATTTTTTTTATTTCTTATTGTTAAATAAATTTATTCAAGATTATTATTATTATTATTATTATTATTAAATAAATTTCTTCAAACTTCAATCGAATATATTTCATTCGTAGATCACACGTATACGATATATGTATATTATATTGATATCCTTTGGAAATTTATTACATTACAAATCTCGATCGTTTCGATCTCTCGAACGGAATAATATATCATTAATTCATTCAATCGAAACAACTTACGTCTTTAAAACGAGCTAACATCTTCTGACTATAAGATTTAGGATGGTCTAAGGATGAATAACTCTGGCAAATCGCCAACTTGAATTCATTTGAATACTTCCCTCCACCAACTTGCCAAACATTCTACGACGAAACACACACACACACACACACACAGAGACATACTGTTATTACTGTTTCGTACTTACTATATACCAAACCACTCTCTACTTTTTGAATTTACGAGACTTTCCGAACGTTAAAATTTTACGGTAAGGAACTGTTAATGGATCCTTCAGTCCATTTTATTTTTATTTTCTTTCTTTCTTTCTTTCTTTTTTTTTTTTTAAATTCTATTTCTATTTTTTTTCATTTTTCTTTTCTTTTTCTTCTTTTACGAAGATTACTAATAGCTTTTTCTCTTAAAACATATTTCTTCGAGTACTGCGGGATCAGCCGCAAAAGTTTCAAAGCTTATGGTTTTATAATCTGAACGAAGGAAAAAGGAAAAAAAAATTACGCTCATAAAAAGTCTCGAGAAAGTGATCGATTTTTGAAAAAAAATCATCTGAGAACTTTCGATCAGAGTTTCGATAGAAAAAAAATAAAGAAAGAAAGAAAAAAAGAAAGAGAGAAATCATCACACGTTAGCTCGCTTATTGAATACAGATCTTTCAAAAATATTATTCGTATAAATAAGGATTATCCATAATACGTATGTGTATTATCACTGAAGAAATATATATATATATATATACATATTATACATATAAACCACTTATGTACTTAGATGTAATACATGTAGGTTTGTTGTTTCATGGGAAGGATAAAATAAGGATATAAATTCAATATACGGACCAATGAATTCCTTCCTTGTCGATCGTTAAACAAACTCGAGAGAACTCGAACACTTCTGTATATAATTTATATGCACATATACATACACACATATACGTATATACAAACATAATATATAAGCGATATATAAAAATGGAAAGCAATATCGTAGGGTATAACTCTTTACTCATCGTTTATTTTGTTGATATTAAGTACCTATACAACGTCTCGAAGAGACACCAAAGAAGAGAAATTTTAATGGGATTTCTTTGATACCTCATTTCTTTCTTTTCTTTTCGTTTTCTTTTTTCTTTCGTCCCATTTTTTTTTTTCTCTTCACATTTTCATGGGAGAATCATTGAACAAATTTTAAAACTACATGCGCAGGAATCCGATACGTGACTTTTTATTCTTTTTTTTTTTTCAATCTTTTATCTCTCGCGTTTTTCACAAATGTTTTAACCAAAAATGTTAAACCTCCTTTATGATTTCCACAATTATAGTTTCCTAATACCTCCGTACATTTCCAAACGATGAAAAAAGATGAAAAAAAAAAAAAAAAAAAGAAATGAAAAAAAAAGATACAAAAAGAAAAAAGAAATGTAAGCACGATCCAAGACAAAGAAAATAATTTTCATCTATCTATCTACCTATTTACATATATATATAAATTTTTTATTATCTTGAAATAATAAATACTATAAATAATATTCACTTAAGAATCTTTCGAACGAATAAATCCGACAACTACAAATGGAAAGAATTCAAAATAGAATTTTCAGTAGGTGGAATAAAATAAGACAGAAACGTGTGAACGCGAGAAGTCCGATATTAAGGTTGAAAAATTCTTTGGGACAGAACGACGTCATCTACTGACGTTTTCAAGATTGTTTCCGTCCGTCTCTCTCTCTCTCTCTCTCTCACTCTCTCTCTCTCTCTCTCTCACTCACTCTCTCTATCTCTCTCTCTCTCTCTCTTTCTCTTCTTTTTTCCCTTCTCGCCAACCTTCTGTATTCCAAAAGTGTGTTACGTGAAAAAGGTACCTCACCTCCCGAAAGTGGGGTTGAAGTTAGGGTGGGGGTTGAGATTGGGGAGGTGGGGGTGGAGCACAACGAAAAACTCGCACGGAAACACGTTCGGATGGATTTATCGTTTGCGAAGTCACGTCGTCGAGCAGATTTTCCCTTTCAACTCTCTCTCTCTCTCTCTTTCTCTCTTGCTCGTTCACTCGTCATACAGTCGACTTGCATCACTGAAAAAGAGAGAAAGAGAGAGAGAGAGGGAGAGAGAGAGAGAGAGAGAGAGAGAATACGAAACTGCAGGCTACGATAAAGGCGGAAATGAGCTTTGTATTGGAAATCGTGTTTATTGGAAATGTATTGGAAGAATTCTTTATAGTGGAAAAAAGTTTTGATCTATTCGAGGAGAAAAAGAGATCGAAGAGGTTACATTTCTGGATGGTGAGAGTAAGGGTAAAGGTAAAAGGAGGATGGACGTACGTATGGACATACGTATATACATATGTACGTATATACGTAGATACGTATGTATATGGACAGTAGGAGTATCGTATTGGTGAGTGAAAGGTAGATAGGAAGGTTAGAATGGAGTTTGATAGTGAAAAAGAAGATCTAAAGAAGAACGTGAACGTGAACGTGAA
>NC_057685.1:3302225-3307225 GCF_014466175.1 Vespula pensylvanica | reverse complement strand
ACACACACACACACACACAATCACTCACTCACACACATACACACACAGCTTGCATGCATCACTTTCTTGAATTTAATTGAACGAGATGCCATAGGAAAGTACTAAACGAAGAGAGAAAATAATGAACGCAATAAATAATATCGAACAATAGCGGTTGACCCAGTTTTCTAAAAGAGAGAAAGAGAGAGAGAAAGAGAAAGAGAAAGAAAGAGAGAGAGAGAGAGAAATAGAGAGAGAAGGTTTCTGAAGTGGTTCGTTCTATGCAAGGAAAACGAAATAGAGTAAGAAGAGAGAAAAGAAAAGAACTGGCCGGTGCGTTGTTCATGGTCGTTGGACGAAGCAAAAAATGGCGTTATCGATTAAAATTAGAAAAAGAGAAATAGAAAAAAATATATATATATATCAATAAAATAGAAGAAAATAGAAGGAAATGGTATTGGCAGAAACAAGAATAAAGAACAAAATTATTAAAAAGAAAAAAAAAAAGAAAAAAGAAATATAGAAAAGAAAAAAAGAAAAAGAAAATATATAATCGAGTAAGGGATAAAAAAAAAATTTCACCCTCGGTTTACTTAAAATAAATCTTAGAACTAGGAGCGTGCAGGAAAGCGTGAAAAGAAGAAAATGGACGATACATTGCCGATGTCACCTCTCCTTCTTTCTCTCTCCCTCTCTCTTTCTCTCGATAACGTCATTATTCGACCGGCAAATAAAATTTTATGACCGTCGTCGTTCTTTCCCCAAGTGACCGTCTTTTTCAACGTACCTTGCCTATCGGCCTATTTCTTTCAACGACTAGCAATATTCAAGAATTGGTTAACTTTTTTTTTTCTAACTTTCTTTCTATTTTTTTCTTCTCATCTCTTTCTTTCTTTCTTAAACTAAATTATACCGATTTATTCGATTTAATCTGATATATCCAATATGGATTTCGCTGAAGGAGACTATAAAAAAGAAAGAAAAAAGAAAATTCAAAGAGCTTCGAAATTTTATCATTTCAAATCTCTCTTCTTTCTTTCTTTTTTATTTATTTATTTATTTTTTTTTTTTTCTTTACAGATCGATAAAAGATCCAGAAGACTCTTTCTCTTAACGAGATAAGATTTTCGAAACAGGCTAAAAAATTTCAGAGAGAAGTGATCCATCACGAAAAAAAGACTTACCGCTTAAGAACTTATCGGTTCTGGGATTTATTTTTTTGGCAAATGAGAAAAAAAAAATTGTCATTTCGCATAGGAATGTTTCATGTAAATCAGAAAAACGTATTATCGTATTATCAGGACGAGAGTAAAAAATTTATATATGTACACTATATATATATATATATATATATATATATATATATATACGCGTGTATGTGTATGCGTACGTGATACATACATACATACATACATATACATGTATATATATGTGTGTGTGTATATATATGCATAAGTGTGATACATATATAACGGAATTTTACGCAGGTTAGTATAGAGTATATGCAAATTCGTAAATACTCGTAGAGTCGCGTGTACGTACATGTCGTTTGGAAACTTTCGCGATAACGGCCTCGTAACGCTGAGGTATAACTTTCGAAGGTAGTTTCCTGCTCGATACCTTCCTCTCACGCTCGTTCACCACCATTCACCGATAAGGCCACACATACACGTTTCTATAGACATTTACATCAACATTATATCAACGTATATGTACTTTCACACATACACACACATGCACATACACAAACATAGAAATCACACCTCCATCCATACGTATACACTATACATATCCATACATATATACTATGTACCTACATACGTGTGTGTATGTATATGTATATGTGTCAGGTGTCAAAAACATATGCAACATAACCATAGTACTTACACACACACACACACACACACACACACACACACAAGAAGGTAAATGATATAGATGTGTTAGTAAGTGTAGCACTATTACGCGGCAAACGGTAAACGAAGCTGCTGTGTGGCTACAGAAGGCACGATCTTACCAACGAGCTGAGCTTTCCGCTTTGTAATTAGTCCAGAGAGTACGTACTACGTACTTAGATACATATGTGCGCGAACGCACATTTACTCTCTCATCGACGTACTAGCATACAAAATGAGAGAAGGAAAAAGAGAGAGAGAAAGAGAGAGAGAGAGAGAGAGAGAACAAATAAAATTCTATCTAGGGAAAAGCGAATGCTGAACTCTTCCTACACTGGTAAAACTTTTGAAATAATACGAGATATACGTATAACAGAGTATTTTATATCCCACGAACACGTGAAAATTTCCACGAATTTTAACACTCTACTTCAATTTTCAAACGAATTTTCTCACTGTCTGTTTCTCTCTTTCTCCCTTTTCTCTTCGTTCATTTGTAGCGAAGTTCATCGGTATCTTTAACTTTAGATTTAAAACGATCGTGAGTGTACTCATTCAAATGACCCTTTTAGATACATATTCTTAATTTACGATGGATGAATTCTTGTTTTTCTGCGTTCTTTTTGTTCTCTTTTTTTCCTTTTCTCTCCTTTTTATCTCTTTTTCTTTTCCTTTTTTTTTTTCCAGAAAGAAATGAAACATTTTACGTAACACATTAACTATAAATATAATCATATATATGCATTTTTTCTAAATTGAGTAACATTGTCGAGAAGAATTTCATTGAGAAAAACTGCACCGATATTAAAAATAGAAAATGGAACATGGAAATGAAAGAAAAAAAGAAACGGGGAAAAAATTGATTTTTCTCTAAAGGAATTAAGAAACAGAGAATGAGAGAGAGAGAGAGAAAGAGAGAGGGAGAGAAAGAGAGAAAGAACAAAAATCGTTACAATAATTAAAAGATTTAATAAGCCTGATCGAATCAAAACGTCGATCTAACTTATCGAAATATTTCTTTAGCAAACGAAAAAAAAAATATATATATATATATTGAACAAAAAAAATTCTCGTCGTTCGCAAAAATATCCTACAGGACCCATACCTACAGAGTAGGTAACCTCATAGATGCAAGAATCCTTACGTATGTAAAAAAAGAGAAAAACTGATTGGAAAATGCGAGGAAGTAAATAGCAACGAGAGAGACGAGGATAAATAAATAAATAAATAAATAAATAAATAAATAAATAAATAAATAAATAAATAAATAAATAAATATATAGATAGATTGATAGATAGATAGATAGATAGATAGATAGATAGATAGATAGATAGATAGATAGATAGATAGATAGATAGATAGATGTATAAATAAAGAGCGAGAAAAAAGACAAAGAGAGAGTGAGAAAGAGAGAGAGGGAGAGAGAGAGAGAGAGAGAGAGGGTAGAGTAGAGTAGAGAGAAAGAAAGAAAAGAGGAAGCAAAGAAGCGCACATTGTGATTCATGATACCAGGTGGTCCCTATCAAATTGATATGCCGCCAGCACGTAAACCAATATCGCTGTACCGGGATTGGACCGGAAATCGATAGGTCAGATCGACTATTCTACCACCCAACTATCTCTCTCTCTCTCTCTCTCTCTCTCTCTCTCTCTCTCTCTCTCTCTCTCTCTCCCTCTCTCTCCCTCTCTCACACCGTCCTTCATTTCAACATCCTATCAGTTGCATCTACAGCGAACTCGTCGAGCCGCACAACATCCGGTTATTATATCATAAAGTTATTACATTTTCCGTAACAATGAGAATGAGAAAGACAGAGACAGACAGACAGTTAGACAGACAGACAGACATACAGAGAGAAAGAGAGAGAAAGAGAGAGAGAGAGAAAGAAAGAGAGAGAGAGAGAGAGAAATGGAGATGAATAAAATCGGATAAATAAAAATGCAGAACGTTAAATCTGTCGAATTACATTCGTTGCAACGAATCGACTGCAACGACGAAACGTAAAGCGAAGAATGGCGTTAAAAGCAGATTTATCGTATTACCCCTCTCGCGCTTTGTATTATATGTATCCCGTACGTGACGACATCTACCACCACTACCACCACCACCAATACTACACCATCATCCACTATTCACCCTCACCTCTCACATTTCACCATCTCACATATTCCTACACATATACACACATGTACATCCTACTACTACCATTGTCACTATCACTATCACTACTACTACTACTACTACTACTATATTACTAAGCAGTAATAGCTAACACCAACGCAGGATATATTGTACGTTTCGAACTCGACGTAACGATTTTTCATGAAATTTAAATCGCATCGTTGTTTGATTTCCGTTCCCTGCTAAACAGATTTGCATGACAACGATATGTGCGAGCGAACGAGCGAGCAAGCGATTTGCCACGTTTTTCCTTTACTTTTAATTGTAGTAATAGTAGTGGAAGCAATATTGATAGTAGTAGTAATAGTAGTAGCAGTGTAATAGTAGTGATATAGCTAGCGAGAAACGATTAATATCGACGAAACGTTCTGCACGATATAATCCCTAGGGAGAGTAGAGAACTTGATCGACGTAACTGTTTCTACGTTGACTGAAATTACGTTGTCCTTAAATAACGAACTATGCGATTTACTATGTGCGTATAAATGGAAAAAGAAAGGAAGGAGGAAGTAATGAAAATTACTTAAATGGTTAAAAAAGAAAATAACGAAAGGATATAAATAAATCAAAGAAATATTTCAAGTGTTTTAACGACGATTAATTAAAAGGAAAATGTATATATTTTCCATTCGTTCATGAAAATTAATCGTTTAATTTAATCGTCCACATTGCTTTCGCAAACCTTCGACAAAACCTTTAACCTTACGTGAGATCCTTTCTTCTTTTTTTCTTTTTTTTTTTCAGGAAATTATGATTCTCGATCTAATTTTAATAAAACTATTCGTAACAATTAGACATTGTTGATGTATTAAAGTTTTCCCGAGTTAAATTTAATCACCAAAGAAATGTACTTTCGAGTTAGTCAAGTTAAAGATCAACTTATTATTATTATCATCATCACCTCTCTCTCTCTCTCTCTCTCTCTCTCTCTCTCTCTCTCTCT
>NC_057685.1:3296206-3302104 GCF_014466175.1 Vespula pensylvanica | reverse complement strand
CTCTCTCTCTCTCTCTCTCTATTTCTTTTTCATCTTCTCGTTATCTCGCTTTCTCTCTGCTTTTAGTTCTTCACGTACGAGATATAATTAGTGAGAATCGAGGCTAAAAACGATATGGTCCCACTTGTACGTCAAAGTGACCATAAAATCGATACGTGTCGAGTAAAAAAGAAAAAAGAGAGGAAAGAAAAAAAAAGGGAGAAAGAAAGAGAAGTAAGCAAAAAAATAAAATAAAATGAAATAAAATACAATAAAATAAAATGAAATAAAATAACGTGTTATAGTTGATTGCTCGCTATCGTCGTGAAAAAAAAAGAAAAGAAAAGAAAAAGAAAAAAGGGAGAAAAAAGGGAACCTTGATGTATCTTTATACGAGGTAAAGAAACATCGGCCGTGATTAATGTCGGCATTAACGTTTTATCGCGATCTAATTTTTTTTTTTTTTTTATTCCGGAAGATGAGCAAGGAAGCACGAAACGAATGAGTGAGAGAGAATGAGAGAGAGAGAGAGAGAAAGAGAGAGAGAGAGAGAGGGAGGGAGAGAGAGAGAGAGAGAGAGAATTGCTCGTTCGTCTAATCGATGATTTCACTCTACACTCAGTCTCTCTCTCTCTCTCTCTCTCTCTCTCTCTCTCTCTCTCTCTCTCTCTCTTTCTTATCTTCTCGTAGAGTACCAGAGAGAGAGAGAGAGAGAGAGAGAGAAAGAGTCTCATCGGGTCAAGAGAAACGAAAAATCCAAGAAAAAATTTGTAATGGTCGCGCGCATCGTCGCTACGCTCTCCCTCTTCAACACCATCAACTATCACTATCACTACCTCCACCACCATCAATTCCACCGTTCATATCAAACCCAGTTTCATACTAAATTATCGCAATTAAAGGAGGAGGAAAAAGAAGGAAGATAAAAAAAGGAAATAAAAAAGGGGAACTAACAATAAAATTATTTCTTACGCAAGTAAAATACGCGAGCGTTCCACGTATTCGAAGAAGAATGGTTTTCATGACGAAAAAAAGAAAGGGGAAAAAAAAAAAAATTAAAAAATTAGACCGATAGTCGAATCGAATGGGCAAAATCGAATGAGTCGATTTTTCATTGAGAAATCATCCGTAAAAAAAATGTTTCCAAACTTTACTGCTCAAACCTTTTGAAATCCTAACAATCAAACCGATCAGTTTACAAATCCTTCTCTCTCTCTCTCTCTCTCTCTCTCTCTCTCTCTCTCTCTCTCTCTCTCTCATTCTCTTTCTTTCTTCCACTTAGCTTCTTCTGATTTAAGAGGCTATCAAGACGCGATTCGAGGCGGACCTCGTTTAAGATTATAATTTCAGAGTGTATAATTAACGATCGTTGTTACCGTTCGTTATCGCGCTCGTTAAGGTCTCGACCGTCGTCGTCGGTGATTGGAATCGCGGAAAAGCCCTGGCTTGGATTTCAAGGATCCCCTTCGGCCTGGTATCGTGGCGGTAATTAAGTGACTCTCTCTCTCTCTCTCTCTCTCTCTCTCTCTCTCTCTCTCTCTCTCTCTCGCTCGCTTTCTCTCTTTCTCTGTCTCTCTCTTACCACGTAGTGACTACATACTACACGACAGTCGTTACGTTACACCTCTGCAAACGTTAAATTACTGATCGTTGTTTCGATAGTTCGCACCCTCTCTCTCTCTCTCTCTCTCTCTCTCTCTCTCTCTCTCTCTCTCTCTCTCGCTCTTACTCACTCATTCGTTCGAACTCCCACTCTCATCTGATTTACATAACGTCCAAGAGCGCCACAACAAATTCGAGTGGCAGCTCATTAAGCAAATGCACTAATTAATATGGTAGAACACATCGGTGATACCTCTGTCTCTTCTTTCTTCCTCTCTCTCACTCATTCTCTCTCTCTCTCTCTCTCTCTCTCTCTCTCTCTCTCTCTCTCTCTCTCTCTCTCTCTCTCTCTCTCTCTCTCTCTCTCTCTCTCTCTCTCTCTCTCTCTCTCTCTCTCTTTCTCACTTCACCCTAAAATTCGTCGATAAATGTTATATCATAATAACAATACTCTTCTCGAGTTTACGCGATTGAATACCCTTCGAGGATTATTATACGACAGAATACCTCCATATTATTATTACGATAAAGATACGAATCTCGATATTCCCGTTTCGTTGCTAAGTAAATAAGTAAGTAAGTAGTAAGTAAGTAGTAAGTAAATATGCAAGAATAATTTAAACCGTAAAGAAAAAAAAAAAAAAAAAAAAGAAAAACGAGACAAATAAGCAAACGTATGTATATATGTACGTATGTACGAACGAATGAACAAACGAGTGAACGAACGAGAAGAAAAAGGGCAAACTCGTATTTTACGCTAATTCGTTCGCTGACCGGAAAAGTGAATAACGGAAGAAGCAAAAAAAAAAAAGAAATAAAAAAGTCAAAAAAGTCTAATGTAAAAAGGAATGCTTTCAAAAAGGAAAGGGGGCCGATCTCTCTCTCTCTCTCCCTCTCCCTCTCCCTCTCCCTCTCCCTCTTTTTTCTCTCCTTCCTTCCCTCCCTCCTTCTCTCTCTTTCTCTTTCTTCTAAATCCACAAGCACGATCTCATTTTTGACGAGAATAAAAGCCGCTTCGCGTGACCGAACCGACAACCTCCAATTTCGTTCATTTTTCTTAGACTCCTCTCCCCTCCTCTCTTTCTGTGTCTCCATGTCTCTCTGTCTTATCCGACTTTGTTCTAAGAAACTCTCTTTCTCTCTCTCCCCCTCTCTTTAACTAGGTAGTCTACTTATCAGTTTTGTAATCGTGCCCTTTAAATCTCATGCATTAGGAATTTTCTACCCAGCCTTCTCTTCTCTCCACTCTTCTTCTTCTTCTCTCTCTCTCTCTCTCTCTTCTCTATCCTTCACTTTGCTCGTCCAGGACTAGTACGATAATAGATAGTACGATGCTTAGACGCAGATTATACGGTCACCGGTCTGCGCCAGTAAGATAAACGCGAAAGCTTTGCAAAGAGGGAGATAATGACGAGTGCCGTTAATCGTTCGTAGATTCGTTCTACGAATCTAATCGCACCGAAGAAAGTTAATACGCGGTGCAATACTTATCGCAATAAAGAAACGGTAAGATAATAACCCTGACGAACCTTTCTCTTTCTCTTTTTTTTTTCTCTTTCTTTTTTTTATTCGACTACCATTTCTCTCTCCTTCTCTTCTACCCCTATTACTTCCACCTCCACTCTCCCATTAATCCATCTACAGCTCCTTTTGTCGCACGTCTAATAACGGAAGAAGGATATTAAAGATAAAAGTAATATCGTTCTACTATATTTGTTTAGGCGTATAATATAAAGAGATCTTTAAGGATAATATAGTTATACGATAACTCGTATAATTTAGATAATTTTTTTTTCTCTTTCGTTCTTTCAAATTGAATGTCGATTTTTTTTTTTACTTTATTGTGCCTCATTTTTTCTTCCTCAAATTTTTGCTTTTTTATTTTTCTTTATTTTTTTTTTTTTCATCAATTTTTTTATTTTCCCTTTTGCTCTCTCTCTCTCTCTCTCTCTCTTATTTTCACACGGATGACAGTTCATTGATTTTCTTCTTCAAATAAAATATATTTCCAATGTAAACTGTTTTACAAATTAAATTTTTATATTTATTTAAAATTTTTTATTATTATACACAGACACATGTACAGTGTATCCCAACGAGAAGTATTCACTAGGATTATAATTAAATCTAGTGATTTTTTCGAGAAACGCCGGGTTGAATCAATTTTGTTTTCGAGAGAAAGAGAAAGAGAGAAAGAGATAATACTTGTCATAAATTCATAACAATCATGATGGACACGTTTCGTCGAAACAGTGCGTGTGCGTATACATTCCGTCTACAAAATTAAACATCATTTTTATTTAAATATTACATGCTATTCAAAGTTATGCGCCAAACAATCTTTCTTTTCTTCTATATATACACGTATCTGACAATTTCTTTTTCTTCTTTTTTGAGATAAGAAAAAAGAAAAAGAAAAAAGGAAAAAAAAAAAAGAAGAAGTTGGTCCAAGAAGGAAGATAGAAAGAAGATCGAAAAATTATGATAAAACTAGAACATGCTATCTATCGAAAAGATATTCCTCGAATGGACACGAATTTTCAATCGATTATGGAACGATCGTTCGAAGATAATCATGGATCAAGTTCTATAAAGATTCACGACAGATTTGAAAAAGCAAAAGAGAGATAGAGACACACACACACACACACACACACACACACAACACAGAGAGAAAGAGAGAGAGAGACAGCGCAAGAGCGTAGAAATTCGATGTAAATCGAGTAGTGGATGTAGATATATGTGTCTATGTATATATGTGAGAGCGAGAGAGAGAACTAGAGCTATTACGTCCCATTCGCAATGTCCCTTATCCGTCGGTTTATCTTAAGCGACGGTTTCACGAGCGAGCGAAGTAAGCGTTATGTCGCCGACAGTTTATTGCCCGTGGGAGAACACGCGCCTCATGCCTATCAAATTTCTCTTCGCGATCATCTCCAAAGAAAAAGAGAGAGAGAGAGAGAGAAAGAGAAAAGAAGACAAAATGTGAACAAATAATAAATAAATGTTTTATAATCGATGAAAGTAAAAATGAGAGAGAGAGGGGGGGGGGAGGGGAGAAATAAAATAATTAATAAGTATAAATAAATAAATAAATATAAAATATTAAATAAATATTTGATAATCATTGAAAATTCAACAATTTACCCATTTATTCGGTTATCTTCGTCGAATAATAAATATATAATATAATGAGAGATTGTTTGGGAAAGGAAAAAAGATTTCATGTAAAAATTGTAAACGTAGATATGGGAAAGAAATAATCGGTTGAATATATTTCAAATGGATTTAGGAAGGTTTGAAAAAGAGAAAGATCCTCGTATGCGATTAAAAGAATTACTTTGATAGAAAAAGAAAAAAGAAGGAGAGAAAGAAAAAACTGAAAAGATTGATAGATTCTTTAAAAAAAAAAAAAAAAAAAAAAAAAAAAGAAGAAGAAAATCAACAAAAAAGAATTACATATAAAATTGAAAAAATTAGAATTTCTCTACGAAAGATCATAGAAGAAAAGAAATCACGGATTAGTAGTAGTATTAAAAATTTTAACATTACACGAGCTTGGAAAAAATCGAAAGAAGAAAAATGCGTGATGTTTGAAAATGAAACGAATTATATAATTAAAAAATAATTTATATAGATATGTACATTACAATTCTTTTATACGATTCATTTTTTATTTAAAAATTTATATAAAAAAAAAAAAATGAATAATACGTATTAAAAAAGACAAGTAAAATAAAATAAAAAAAAAAGAAGAAAATAAAAAATTGTCAAAGATTTTTTCAGAATCCACTTGATAGGAATAGTACAGCAAAGTTTCTAACTATATCGAATAAATTATACTATAATAGCTAAGATATGGTTAGAAACGATTTGCAATAATCTGTAGTCCTGAGGAAACTATTTGTACCTCTATATGTATATACTGAATACATATATATCCTAAATGCATATATAGATACATAGATACATAGATACATACATACATACATACATACATACATACATACATATACATAGACAATTTCTAATACATTCTAATAGGATATACGTATATAGTAATAGAACAATACTAGTTTCGTGTTTAGGAACAGGGTAACATCTCTTATGAAGGAAGGAGGACAGTTTCTAGCTTGGAACTTCTGTTCTAGATGGTCCAGGAGGTGAAATGGAAGGACAGATAGAAGTCCTAATCCCTTTATAACGATCGAAGTGCCACGTCGAAGAGGAGGAAACTAGTAATCTAGCAATTAGAGATAGGAAGAGGAAGGAAGATATAGCTTTTGCAACATCGATATGTTCGCCTTCTCGTAAAAG
>NC_057685.1:3293711-3296106 GCF_014466175.1 Vespula pensylvanica | reverse complement strand
AGGAGAAAGAGATAGAAAAAATAACGAGAATAAAAAAAAAGAAAGTGAAAAAGAGAAAGAACGAAAAAAAAATAGAGAGAAAGAGAGAAGTCAGAAAGATGGTTTCGATGTAACGAAGTCGGATGCGGCTCTCTTCCCTCGTGAATTTTACGAGAAAGGAGAAGCAGAACCGTACAACGGCTTCGTGCCACTCGAGCACGTTTGTTAATTAACGCTAATTAATTAAAGAAGCGCATTGCGTCTACCTACCAGCAGCGTTTCCTTCCACGGAATGTAACTACCATAGGGATTATTTACATTAGGTTCAATCTTTCTTTCTTTCTTTCTTTCTTTCTTTCTTTCTTTCTCGTATATAAACGTTAAATTTGTTTAAAAAGTTTCTAAATAAAAAAAAAAAAAAACAGATTAAATAAATAAAAAAAAGAAAAAGGGGAAAAAAGAAGAACGTAAAACGTTTCCTACAATGTAAGATATGAAAAACGATTCGTTCAGACTTTTATTCCAAGTTTATAAAAGTTATTTTGCTTATTTACTTCTTTCTCTTTTCAATCTTTTAATCCTTACATTTTTTTTTCCTAGATAATCGAAATTGATATCCATTTTAAATCTATCGTATCGAAATCTATCTATATGATAAAAGTTTATCTTCTTTTATATACGTCTATCATTTTTGTTTATCTATTATTTTAAAATAAAAAAAATAAATTATATATATATATATATATGCAATACAATATACACATTTATAAATTTTTATTATATCAATAATCATATTACCTACATTATATTATATAACATAAATGTACACACACATACACACACACACACATGATAAAAAAGATAAAGACTATACTCAAATTTGATAAACTATGTTAATAATTCGTATATTTTGCAAGATTGAATAGTAGACGAATTTCTTTTTTTGATAATTTTCCTGAAGATCTCAAATTTTCACAATGCAATGATCTCGTCTATACGCCAAATGAAATAACAGCAATAACAACAATAACAACAACAACAACAACAATAATAATAACGATGACGACGTTGACGACGACGACGACGACGACGAGAAGAAGAAAAATGGATGAAAAATAAGAATAACAAGACTAAAGTAACTATTTTCACGTATTCCAATGAAAGCCGCTTTACGTTCGAATCTGAATATTCAATATACAAAGGTTCGTTCATTCGTTACCGAGGTTAATAGCACAGCGAATATCTATGGAAATTCTCATCATTTATATTACCACCTTTCATTGCGATAGAATTTGTATACCGGATCTAATTGTCCGACTTTAACATTTCCTACATTATCGCAAAAAGTAAAACGTTAGTATTGCAAATTTTCTTAAGAAGAAGAACAATACATACATATATATACAAAAAAGAAATTAAAAAAAAAAAGAAAGTCAAAATCCTATTTTCTCTGTCTGTCTCTCTCTCTCTCTCTCTTTTTTCGTTACAATCAAACAAGAATTGGAACGTATTCTATCGTCGATCCCAATCGATTCGTTATAAAACGAAATCGATTCATTTTTTCTATCCAGAAGTAAAAATCATTTTCAGAATATAACCACTTTTTTCTCCTTTCTATTTTATTCTCAATCAATGATCTGCCAGTAGGAAAAATTTTCTCTTTCTCCAGTTTTTTTTTTTTCTTTCTTTTTTTTTCCTTTTTTTTATAAATAAAAAGTATTCTTTCTTCCATTCATCGAATTCAAGATCAGAATTGATTATCGATTCTGATTAATCGATTAATTGCAAAAAACATTGATTAATCGATTAATTGCAAAAAAAATATATATGTGTGTGTGTGTGTGTATATTATACATTACATATTACTTATTGAATATATATATATATATATATATATCATACATTAAAATTTTATTTATTTACATATCTATCGTTAAAGATAATAATTGGAAAACATTGGATCATTTGATTATTTCTTTTTCTTTTTTATGATATAAAAAAGATCTAACAAGCGATAATGTTCTTTTTCTTATCGTTCTCTTCTTCCTCTTTTTCTAATCCTTCGATGCGTGACATTATTTTCTAGAATCTTTTCTTTATCATAAAAATTACATTGTCGTAATATTCTCTTAAGAAACTCAATAAAAAAGATATCTTGATCATTTTCTTTCTTTCTTTCTTTCTTTTTTTTTTTTTTATTTTATGTCATATAAAAATAAAGAAGAAAAAGAAGAAGAAGAAACGCTTGAAACTTACTACATATATTATACGTCAGCTCGTAGATCAGATCTCAATCGAGAAAAAGAAAATTGATAAAGATTCAGTTAGATTAGTTGCTCTATTTCATAGAACAAATACAGAAAGAAACACATATATGATCGCCATTGTGAGTGCTGTAAAATTCTATGAATTTGTG
>NC_057685.1:3286211-3291211 GCF_014466175.1 Vespula pensylvanica | reverse complement strand
TTATTCAATTCTTTTTCTCTTATTAATCTTTGTATCTTCTTTACTCTTTTTTTTTCCTTTTTTTTTTTTTTTTTTATTTATAATCATGTGTTTTCGTAATATGTAATATCTAGTTTCCGTAATGTCGAACAATTTATCTTTCTTTCATATATACATACATATATGTATGTATGTATGTATGTATGTATGTATGTATGTATGTATGTATGTATGTATGTATGTATGTATGTATGTATGTATATACATACATATATATTTTTATAATATTTAATTTCTAATTTTTCCGAAAAGTTTATAAATCGCAAATATAGAAACATGTTAAAATAAAATCGATATACATGTGGAAATATATGAATACATACAAATAAAACGTTCTGAAAAATTAAATATCTATATAAAATGAAAAATTTCACGATCTTCTATGGACACAGAGAAAATAAATTACGCGAATAATACATAAAGACGTCAGAGAAATCGCTATATATCTATATATATAAAAAAAAAAAAAATAGAAAAGAGAGAGAGAGAGAGAGAGAGAGAGAGAGAGAGGAGGAGGAGGAAAAAGAGGGGAATATGGGAATGAAAAAGAAAAAGAGGAACATAGAAACCTAGAAATAGGGAGATAGAGCTAGAGCTAGATAGAGGAACTCGTTTCGTCTGCTACTTAATGGACTTCTAGAAAACCCTTACAGACACACCCTTATTAATTCTTCGAGTAAACGAGCGAATATGTCTCTCTCCCTTTCTCTTTCTCAACTACGAGCTTTATCCTAATACTTAGAAAAGTCTTCTTACTTTGCTAATTGATTTCTATTCGTATCTTTTCTCTATCTCCTCTATTTGCTTATTTGCTTTCAATAAATTCTCAGATCCCATATATATATATATATATATATATATATATATATATGCACACACATCCAATAGATAGATCAATAAACGTATATATCTCGTACGATTAATCTATTATATGCATGCGAATAGACACATACATATATTATAAATCGAGAAATGTTAATCAAAAATCTTTTTCTAAGTCGATATAATCGTCGATAAATGATTCAAACTATTTGTTTGAAATAAATTAGTTAAAACTTTGCAAGAAATATTTATCGTATTATCGAGATTAGATACGATCGGATTAAATCTTTCTTTCTCTTTCTATCTCTATCTTTTTCTCGTTTCTCTCTTTCTCTCTTTGCTCGTAAACTCCAAAGTGTTTCCTTATATACTGTGAAAAAGGGTATTCGAGGGATGGTCGTCGTGAACCAGCAAACCACCGTCGACAGTAACGGTGGCAACGCGAACAATGTAGTTAATGGTGCGAAAAAAACTGCCCGTTAAACGTTCCTTTTATCCAACGGGACCCCTCGTTTCGGGATATATTCGACGTTGTACACCGATTTCTTTTTCGGGTTCGTGGACATTAAGGGTTGGAGGGAACTGGTGACAGTAAGAGAGAGAAAGAGACTAAAAGAGAAACGTGAAGAGCATTATGTCAAAATAAATTGAATGTAAACTTATGACTCTTCTTCCCCGTATGTACCAAACCGAGCCGAAAATATTCTTCTTAACGTCTGATTCGCGTGGAAAAGAAAAAAGAAAGAAAGAAATTGCAAAAAAAAATTGCAACATGTCAGTTTATTTTCATCACCTACATCGATCAATAATCGTTCGAAATATTCCTCGAATAATTTACACTTGCCGACAATATCGATACGTGCATGAAAATATATTTCGAAAATTATTTACATTATTAATTGAGTGTATATATATATATATATATATATATGCACACACGCGTGTGCATGTGTGTATGTGTACATGCGAATATAAGTTTCTAAATGATTATAAAAACCAATTACTACCTTTACGAGACTTTTTCGATCGATTTAATTTATTTTTCGATTTTTTTTTTTTTTTTTAATTTATTTATTCCATTCACAATCTCTCCTTTTTCTTTGTTCTCTCTCTCTTTTACAAAGTCTTCGCAAAAGCTACAAGCCTGGGATCGTTTTAACGATACGAAAAGGAAAAGAAATTATTAGCCTAAAAAATAAGTCTCGAATAAGGGTAAATTGATTTTTAATATAACCCAGAAACTTTTTACTTCACTCTATATAACTCATTCTATTTTCATAATCACATTTCGACTTATGTATATATACCGTAATTATTACTTACCAATCAAGTCACTAATTAAAACGAGACACCACCCTTCCCCTTCCTGTCCCTCCCAATCACCCCAACCTCCTCTTCTCCCCTACCTACCCCGTAGATACCTTCATCATTTCTGTTATTTCTCTTTTTCCAATTAATCGTTCTCTCTCTCTCTCTCTCTCTCTCTCCCCCTCTCTTTCTCTTCTCTCACTCCCCCTCTCTTTCTCTCTCTTTCTCCCATTACGAATAATTCAGTCGTTCTCTCGTTTTTCGATCGTGATTTTAACGCGGGAATATTTAAATTGCATTTCATTTAAACACGTTAAGTGGACCTATGGAGACGGAACTTTTATCGTTAAACGTTATTCAAAGAAGAAAGAGACGGAAAGAGAGGAAGAGAGAGAGAGGGGGGGGGGGAGAAAGAGGGAGAAATTGGTAATACCAAATATACGACGAAAGTTGAAGAAACTTGCGTGCTTTTGATGGAATTTTTCAGTACGATAGTAACTCAAAGTCTGGGCTACGCGGAGATATACTTTTTCATTACCAATAAAATTTACGAACAGAACTGGTTACGAATTGTTACGAGGGAGAGAGAGAGAAAAAGAGAGAGAGAGAGAGAGAGAGAGAGAGAGAGAGAGAGAGAGAGAGAGAGAGAGAGAGAGAGAGAGAGAGAGAGAGAGAGAGAGAGAGAGAGAGAGAGAGAGAGATTGGTTAAAAGACGCGAATAAGTTTGTTTATTTTTTACTTTTCGTTTTATTTTTTTTTTTGCGATTATAAAAAATTCTCTTTTCGTATATACGTTTACAAATTCATATACACATATATACATACATATGTGTGTATATGTATGTTATATACATACGTATGTATGTATATATGTATGTTGTATGTATGTATGTATCTATGTATGTATAGATCTTCATAATAAACGAATATGCGATTATACGTATAAACAGCTCGTTTAAGTTGAACGTGGATATTAACGGACGCGAATTCGCGACATTGGTGTTAGTTTCTCTAAAGAGTGTTTTCAATGGCGAATCATAAAAAATTCATTACCGTTGGTAATTCATTTTACAAGAGAAACGTTCTCACAATCGGTACTGATCTATTGTCTTTGTGTGAGTGTGTGCGTTTAAGTCTGGTATAATGTCCGTGTGCGTTCATTCGGAAACAACCCTTCATGTAGCGAGATAAAGAGAGAAAGAGAGAAAGAGAGAGAGAGAGAGAGAGAGAGAGAGAGAGAGAGAGACTGGATGAAACGTTAAAGTAGAAAAATAGTGGAAGAGAGGGTTGGATATAGGATTTTGACAAACGGATGTATTTCTCGATTGTTAGTCAAACGATCACAAAGTGGAAGAGTTCAAAAGGACTATTTCAATCATAGCAACTTGCTACAGAGGTATATTCTCTGTACACTTGAACGAAAACAATCCAGTATCGTGGATCAAAATGTCGTCGAGGACTCAACATCAAATTGATTTGATTTAGCATCGCTTTTGTCAACGTAGTTTTGGACATGCATATTGTACTTGCATACTTCTCTTTCCCCCTTCTCTCCCCTCTATATGTATAAGTGTACGTGTACGTGTGTATCGTGTAGTTATATCATCTATTTGTTCGTAGAACTTCAACCATATAATTCAAAAGGAAGGATTCTATGATCGAAATGATCAAAGGATCAAAGCAATATTGGTAATAATCGGAATCACTCATTTAATGCATATGTACATTGCTAATACCTAATCAAACTAATGATACATATTCATTTACAAATGTTTATACGATCTAAGAAAAATAAATAATCTTCGTATCAACGATTATACGATACTAATACGTATTTCGGAAAATGATACCAATGATATCGATACAAATATTAATTGAATATGTTTATATGTGTTTCGATAGATATCACCAATGAAATCGATATCTATTTTGAGAATCGTACGGACATGTTTCATGTTAATTATTATTATTAGATAGAAGTAAATAAGTTAATGTCGATAAAAAAAGATATATATATATATATATATATATATATATATATATTTAATGTTTAATCGATATTAATCCTGTTACTTGATATCGTGATGATTATTTCTAAATATTTTTGATCTTCTTTTCTTTTTCGAATCGATACTTTTTGAAATTGTATACAATTTTTGTTCTTGTTTTTAAGTCTTAACACCGAAGTGCGTTTTGAATTTTTCTCTTTCTTTTTTTCTGATAAATTTTACTATCTAAAAATATTTATATTCCTTAATAGCCAAAAAATTTCGTTTATCATTTACTCTAATCGACTGTATGCATATATATGAATATATAAATAAATACATAAATAAATAAATACATAAATAAATAAATAAATAAATAAATAAAATATATCAAGAGTAGAAAATAAATTTAATCCCCTTTAACGATATTTCATACGACTCGTTTAGAATCTAATTTACTTGTCGAAATATTTACAAAGCGAGCCAGAACTTACCACAGAAGCTTTTAGTTTTACGAGTTAAAAAAAAAATAAAGAAAAAAAAAGAAAGAGAAAAAGAAAAAGAAACTAAAACAGAAAAAAGCAACAAAAGAAAGATAGAAGAAAATAAAATAAAATAAAATAAAATAAAATAAAACGAAACGAAACGAAACAAAACAAAGTAAAATAAAAAGTTAATCTATAAAGAAAAAAAACTGAAAAAGAATAATTGATTTTTAAAAATCATCTAGAAACTTCTCGTCCCCAGCTTATATATCCACTTACATACATATATTCATGTCGACTATCGTTTGGTTTATCGAACGAGAAAAATTTCAAGAAGAGTGAGAGAAGGAGCGAGCGA
>NC_057685.1:3277711-3286111 GCF_014466175.1 Vespula pensylvanica | reverse complement strand
AGAGAGAGAGAGAGAGAGAGAGAGAGAGAGAGAGAGAGAGAGAGAGAGAATTATCCCAGGAGAAGATTCGCGTGCTTTGAACGAAATTGAAGAGATTTCTCTCCTATCTGTCGAATAAAGAATAAGAGGAGTGTGGTATGAATAAAAGAGAAAGGATAAATGACAAGAGACGTGCATCTTGGTTATGACGCGTCGTAAAACGCCGGCGCGAATATTCTACGTCGGAGATAAAGATAAAGATAAAAAGAAAAAGAAAAAGAAAAAAAAAACAAGAAGTGAAATTTTGAGCTATTTGCATCGACTTTTCATAACGTAAGAAAACGTATTTAAAGAGGACAAAAATGGCAAAAAAAAAATAAATAAATAAATAAAAGAAAATTGGAAATAAAAAAAAAAAAGGAAAAGTTTGTACGGTTCGTTTTTATATATTTTTTAATATATTTTTTTTAGCCTTTTTGTTTTTACGAATTCCTCAGATCGATAATACTGATTTTAAATACTGGTAAAAATAATTTTTAATCTACGCATCTTAATTCTAACAAATTTCTACGTGATATATTAACAAAAAAAAAATAAATAAATAAATAAAAAAAAAATATGATATAAATATAATTGTAACGATTGGGATTATAATGGATGATAATTTTCGTTCTTACACGTTTCCTTGATTACGAAACTTACTTTATGTAAAATCGAAGAAAAAAGAAAGAAGAAAACGAAAAAAAAAAAAAATAATGCAAATTATATGTAGATATATGTATACACGAACACACATGTACATATATAAATAGTCGATCGATCAACATAAGTACTTACGTATATCTATCTTTTTCTAGGTCCCCCTTTTAAAAGTTCTAAAGGCAAAGAACATAAAACCGAACCGATGATCGCGGCTTTTCCATGAAAAAGATTGAGTTTCTTTTCTTTGTCCTGAATTGACCCGTTTCCTTTGTCGTAACATCCGGACGAATCACGTAGGATATTTCTCTTCCTTCGTCGGCCCTTCATTTACCGTAAGTAATGTTTCATTTAACCGTTTATTTGTCACGAAAAGAGACTATCAAGAGAGATAAAAAGAGAGAGAGAGAGACACATATACAGAGAGAAAAAGAGAGAGAAAGAGAGAGAGAGAGAGAGAGAGAGAGGAGAGTAAACGAAGAAAATTCACTCTGAAGTTTGCAAGATCGCGTTTTCAAAGGAAGTCTGGCACGAATAAAAGAGCCGGCAACCAACGCGTTCACGTCTTTTTATTTTTGCCAAATATTTCGCGAAAGGAGACCTCGTTGAAAAGGAGCATTGTTGGTCGTTAATAATCCGTCAGAGATTTTCTACACATAAACATGTGTGTGTGTGTGTGTGTGTGTGTGTACAGTACGTACATTACATCTACATCACTAACTTATATATTTGTTTACGTAAATATATATATATATATATATATATATATATATATATATAAAACGACGAAGAAATTTCTTTTGGATAAGGGGGACTTGCTAACAATAAGTCTCCCTATAAACCCATAATGGATGAACGTCCATTATACAAAGGTCACTGAGCGCCAGTAGCTTTTGCTTATTTTTCAACCATCTTTCTTTCTTTTTCCTTAAAGAAAACGTCGAAGAGAACGAATACGATGTTGCTTTAGTGTTCTTGTTTGTTACCACATCTCGTACGGTTATATACACTTTTATATTTATGTACACACACACACACACAGAGAGAGAGAGAGAGAGAGAGAGAGAGAGAGAGAGAGAGAGAGAGAGAGAGAGAGAGAGAGAGAGAGAGAGAGAGAGAGAGAGAGAGAGAGAGAGGAGTTTGCCATGCCAAAACGAATTAAACTATTTGTATAAGATAAGTCAAAAACTTCTTTTTAGGTGATAAAAAAATCAATTACTCCTTTTCGAGACTTTTTATGAGCTAATTTCTTTTTACTCCTTTTTCTCTTTTTTTTGTCTCTCTCTCTCTCTCTCTCTCTCTCTCTCTCTCTCTCTCTCTCTCTCTCTCTCTCTCTCTCCTCTCCCTATCAAATCAACTATTGTATAATCGCAAAATTATGCAAGAGAAAAAAATTTGCGTTCGCTCCCAAAATTCTCGTATGCAAACACGCATACAAAAACAATTATATCACACCTCATAGAAGATTACTCGTGACAATTATATTGTAACGTTCGTATTGAGTTTCGTTAGAAAAAAAATTATTTCCAGAATGAAAACTAGACAACTCGATTGGTAATGACGATTCCTTATTAATAAAACGATAATGATAAAAAAATAAATTGTCGAAATGGGAATGTTGTTTATTCTATAATAGAAACCTCGTCGTTCGTCCGACGATTGGATCCGACGATTATCAATCTCTTGACAATTGTTTGTAACGGGTGAAAAGAAAAAAAGAAAAAAAGAAAGAAAGAAAGAAAGAAAGGAAGGAAGGAAGAAAAAGAAAACGAACAAAGAAATAAACGAAACAGAAACTCTCGGAGATTGTGCACCGTCTGTCAAAAATGTTTCGGTATGTACGTGTATATATGTAAATACGTGACATTTACACAGTTACATAGTTACACGGGATAAATATATAATACGTATGTACGTAGGGGTATCGGTCCAAATGGAAAATACATTCGGTGGTGTTCGAAAACGTGGCACGAAAAACTCGTTGGTTTTGATGCATGGAAAAGAGAAAGAGAAGGGTCGAGGAGAAGGAGGAGAAAGTAGAGGAGGTGGAGGTGGGGTGGAGGTGGAGGAGAAAAAAGTGTCGTGGTATAGATGGAGGAGTGGTATAGAAGGGTCGTGAGGGGAGAAAAGCAGTGGAGGTCGATCAATATCGGACTAAGCGTTTTCCATCTACCAACCGAGCGACAAGTCTCCTATCCGTTGCTACTTTCACCATCAAATGTTATGTAGCCTTTTTTTTTCCCTTTTTTTTCTTTTTTTTTTTCTTCTTTTTTCTAATCTCTCGTTTTTTACGTTTCTTCTTCTTTTTTCTCCTCGTTTTCTTTCTCTAGAAATTTCTCTAGAAATTTTTCTAAAAATTTCAACGAACAAATGTGGTGGTTCGATCGAAATCGAAATTTGACTGGAAATAGAGCGAACGATTTAAGTCGGTTTTATTTTCTTCTTCCTCTTCTTCTTTTCTTCTTTTCTTTTCTTCTTTTTCTCTACAAGTTCCAGCGAATTTTATCATCCTGTTAGATCGTTATGAGAATTATAACGTTATAGTGAAATTGAAAGGCGAACGATAAAGCGGAATTTTTTCCATCCTTTTTTCTATTCTTTTCTTTTCTTTTTCTTTCTTTCTTTCTTTCTTTCTTTCTTTCTTTCTTTCTCTCTCTCTCTCTCTCTCTTTTTTTATGTTTCTATCAACGAATACCGATGAATAGTTCGATCATTATAAAAATTAGGGTGAAAGTAAGGCGAACGATAAGTCGGTTTTGTCTTCCATCTTTTCATTTTCTTTTTCTTTCTTTTTTCTTTCTTTAAAAATTTCAACGATTATCGACGAACGGTTCGATCGTTATAAAAATTTTCGTGAAAATAAGCTGACAAGTCGGTTTTATCTTCTTTTTTGATTTTTTTTTTTTTCCCTAAAAATTTCAATGAATTTTATCATCCTGAAATCGCATGGTTCGATCATTATAAAAATTATGTCGAAAATAAAACGAACGATAAGTCGGTTTTTATCTTCCCTCATTCTTTTCCTTTTTTTTTTTTTTTTGTAAATTTTTAACATATTTTATCACGTCGACGAGTGGTTCGCTCATTATAAAAAATTTTGATGATGATAATATAGTGACAAGTCGAGGTTTTATCATCGTAATATTTTTTTTTTGTTCTTCTTTTTATTTCTTTTTTTTTTCTTCTTCTTTTTCTCTATAAATTTATCTGCGAATTATATCACCCTGGTGATATAATCACCATGGTTTGATTATTATAAAAATTTGTATGGAAACAAAATGACCGATAACTCGATTTTATCTTCAATATTTCTTTTTTCTCCTTTTCTTCTTCTTTCTCTAAAAATTTTTAGCGAATTTGATCATCCTGATAATGAATGAACCCGATCATCAGAAAAATTTTGGCGAGTATAAAGTGAACGATAAGTCGGTTTTATCTTCCATTTTCTTTTCTTTTCTTTCCTTTTTCTTTTTTCTAAAAATTTCAGGGAATTTTATCATCCGGATAAATGGTACGATCATTATAAAAATTTTGGTGAAAATGAAGTGAATGATAAGTCGGTTTAATCTTTTATTCCTTTCTTCTTCTAAAAATTTCTACAGATTTTATCATCCTGATGAATGGTTCGATCATTATAAAAATTTCGGTGAAAATGAAGCGAACGATAAGTCCAAGTTTTTCTCTTTTTTCTTTCCTTTTTTTTTTCTTTACTTCTTTTTTTTTTTTTTTTTTTTTCTAAAAATTTCAGCGCATTTTTATCGTCTTGACGAATGGTTCGACCATTACGAAAATTTTGGCTAAAGCGATGCGAATGATAAAGTCATGTTGTTATCTCTTCCCTTTTTTTTGATTCATCTCTAAAAGAAATTTCAGCAAATTTTATCATCCTGATGAATGATTCCATCATAACAAGAATTTTCGATGAGAACGAATTGAATTATAACTAACGATATATCGTGACACGACGATAAACGAAACGTCATAATTATTTTTCAAAATTTTATCAATCTCTGTAGTCTCGATAAAAAAAAAAAAAAAGATATATACATAAATATATTTTTGGATTAAAATAATCAGTGTTGAAATATTGTAATTATTTCTCAAAATTTTTATCGATTTTAGAATTATCGTGCTCGTTACAAAAAAAAAAAAAAAAAAAAAAGAATCCGTTTAAAAAGAAATACATTGTTTATACAATACATTGTTCCCATAATATTTAAAAATCGTTTTGCAAAATTTTATCAATTTCTAATATCATCTGATATCTATTTGATCGTTGTAGAACAAGAAAAGAAGAAAAAAGAAAAAAGAAGAAAGAAAGAAAGAAAGAAAGAAAGAAAGAAAGAAAGGAAGGAAGCAAGAAAGTCTGTCATTTAAACAAAAAATAAATCGAGTTCTATGAAAGAAATTTAAAACGGATAAAACAAGTTTCCATATTAGGATGAAAAACTAATATAATTATAGCGTCAAGGATACAGGGAAAATCCGTGATACTCGTGCTCGAGAGCTAATTGGTGTGTCTTTGACATCGAGCACGTCGTTTCGACTCTCTTGTTTGAGAGAAAGAAAAATATATATACACACACACAACACACACACACACACACAGAAAGAGAGAGAGAGAGAGAGAGAGAGAGAGAGAGAGAGAGAGAGAGAGAGAGAGAGAGAGAGAGAGAGGATGAGAGAACTTGTGCCGATATGAGAGGGGTGACTGTCTAATTCAACCAAGAGAGGTCTCTATTGGCCCACCAATCGAATAGACAAGAAGGAATTAATTTACGCGATCGATGAAAGGAGGAGAGAACACAGCATTATGCTGAGAATTCGATCGGCAACCAAATTCGATTCCCAGCATCATTCGCAGGAGTAGTGAAGTAATGACAAGGATGATTATCCTTTGAGATAATTTCGTTTGAGAGAGAAACGTTTGCCTGACTTTACTATATCGAAATACGTTTTTCTTTTTTCACCATTATAATATTTGATTCCTTAAATTGCAATTATTTTATTACTATCATCTTCCTTTTTTTTATCTTTTTTTTTTTTTTTTGTACATATTTGTTCGTCGAAATTCTATTTTATAAGTAGAAATAGACTGAATTCGGAATTATTGTGATAATTAATTAATTTTTTTTTCTCTTTTTCGGACTTCGTTCTTTTTCTTTTTTTTTTTTTTAAAGCACGCGACGAGGAAAATTTTAAATATTAATATAAACTGAGGCAAGAATAATCCTTTTTTGTTTTTGTTTTTTTTTTTTTTTTTTATGAAAAATTAAATACATTTATAATTGTTACTGATCGTAGTCATAAAAATAGTTTGTATCATAGAATATTCGGAATATTGCTGACTGAAGTAAGAGAGAAAAAAAAATTCCAATGATATCTCAAGTATTATAAATTTAAACAAATGTTGACGAGAATTCAAGAGTATTTAATAATTAGGGAAAAAAAAAGAAAACAAAAAAAAATGAACACACAACTTTGGATTCAATGAGTAGTTAAAAGTTTCTCAACAATTCCTTAATTAGTAAAATAAATAAATGATAAAGATTCAAGAGGATTTGTCAAATTTTTTCATTAATCATCTATACATATATATATATATATATATATATATATATATATATATTATACAAATGCTAATAGAAAAGTACTCAACGTAATGAAATTTATTCATATAGTTTCTATAAATATAAAAAGAGAAAAAATTATTTTACAATTACCATTTAATTATTAATATTTTTTCTTTTCTTTGTTTACGCGAAATCACGAATATAATCTATCGATCATCGTTCTAATTCGATATTCTCCGATAACACGAATTACTTATTTAAAAATAGAAAAATTATTTACAATAATCATATCCAAATATTCTTAATTTTATCGTTGATAATTAAGAAAGGAAACGTTTGAGAAAAAATAAATGAAGAATAAGAATCCTTTCAATCTTCTCGTATAATTAAAAATAAAATCGATTTGAGAATACGTGGCTCATAAGTTTCATCGTTCTTATTTCAAAGGGTTTCGTAAGATCGACGAACTTTCCTTTCTTCGTGCTTTTCTCGATTATTAGAAATTTTATCTCGTTAAAAGACGAGAGTTAAATCAAATAAAATAAGCTTATCGTAGAGATATCGAAATTAATATTATTTCAAAGGAAGATTCTGTTCACAAGTTACTCACACAATTTTGCGTTATTTTTCTTTCTTCTTTTCTTATCATCAATTTATATTTTCACGTACCTGAAACAGAACAAAAAAGAATATATATATATATATAAATATATGTATATAAAAATATTCTACAAAAAATATTAAATTGAACAATAAGTAATATAAGATATTGCATTATTTTTCTAATACTTATATAATAACTTTATTAATATTTAAATGTATTAACATTTTTATTCAAAATTCTAACATTCCTTATTAATCCAATAGTATAATATAATAAAATTGCATCCGGATTTCGATATAAATTACTATAATAAATATCTCGACATTTCTTTATCGATCAGCCCAATGGAATCATCGTTTTATTATTACTATCATTATTAATTTCTTTTTTATCCTTATAATTGTAGAAAATTATTTATTTCAAAACTAGTATAACTAATTCATCTGTACTATGCTCGTGATATTGACTCTTTAAATACTTAAATACGTTTTAATTATTTTCGATAATTAATCCATTTTCTGAATAAACATTTGCGTGAACCAGT
The DNA here is from genome assembly GCF_014466175.1 of Vespula pensylvanica. Classification (NCBI taxonomy): domain Eukaryota; kingdom Metazoa; phylum Arthropoda; class Insecta; order Hymenoptera; family Vespidae; genus Vespula; species Vespula pensylvanica. The sequence goes on along the minus strand of NC_057685.1, from coordinate 3,278,712 downwards.
GATGATTCTCTTCAAACATTTCCCTTTTGTAATATTTTTTTATCATAGAAAAAAAAAAAAAAAAGAAAAAAGAAAAAAGAAGATATAGATACGTAGACACGAATTTTCAAGTGTCGATAAAAAAGTAACTTTCGATTATGAAAGTATATTTTATATATATATATATATATTAAAATATATATATAAAAAAATATACCCATGGAATCGTTTGTCGGTATTAATAGAATGCAAACATATGAAGTTGTGTGTGTATGCGCGTGTGTGTGTGGTGTTATTCTATATACGAGACAAGTATGAGAGCGAATGAACAGAATAGAAGAGAGAAAGAGAGAGAGAGAGAGAGAGAGAGAGAGAGAGAGAGAGAGAGAGAGAGAGAGAGAGAGAGAGAGAGAGAGAGAGAGAGAGAGAGAGAGAGAGAGAGAGAGAGAGAGAGAGAGGACATCACTTATGTACAGTGTATCTTACATAAAGGGAGAACAAGGAAATAGGGGAATGATTTTCCAATATCAAAATAAAAATAGAAAGAAAGAAAAATAAATAAATAAATAAATAAATAAATAAATAAACGCGTTTTTATCGATATTGCAAATTTTCTTTCGAGAATTTTTAGAAAGCAAATATTGTATTGGCAATAAAAATAAAATAAAAAAAAAAAAAGAAGAAGAAGAAGAAGAATATTAAAGAAGACCTGATTTTAATTATAATCTTTCGTTTGGAGAGAAAGTGGGGTATCATTTTATTTTAAGTGCAGCTTATATAAAGGGAGGACAATGAAACGGGCAGGGGGAAGGGGGGAAGATTTTCCAATATCGAAATAAAAATAGAAAAATAATAAATAAATAAACTTGTTGGTATCGATTCTTTCGAGTATTCTTATGAGAATTTTTAAAAGATAATCTTTTTCAAATAAAAAGAAAGGAAAAAAAAAACAAATATCGAAAGACTCCAATTCATTTATGATCTTTCATTTTAAGAATAGGGAGAGAGAGAGAGAGAGAGAG
>NC_057685.1:3268658-3277611 GCF_014466175.1 Vespula pensylvanica | reverse complement strand
GAGAGAGAGAGAGAGAGAGAGAGAGAGAGAGAGAGAGAGAGAGAGAAAATATGCGTAACATTTATGGGAGAACAGCGGAACAGTGGAATGATTTTTCAAATAATAAAATAAAAATAGAAAAACACAAAATAAATAATTGCGTTTGTATCGAGATTGAAAGATTTCTTTGAAGTGAATTTTTGAGGTACAATTTGTTCAGAAAAACAAAAAAAAAAAAATACGAAAGAAAATAAAAAGAGAGAAAAGAAAAGAAAAGGGGAAAAAAATTCATTTTCTTCATAATTTTTCATTTGAAGTGTTCCTCTAACCTTTTTTATGTCTCCCCCAACCCCCACCCACCCCTATCACCATCACCACTACCTTCGATCGTATCTTCTGTCGTCATATATCACAGCGGACGTAAAACGTTGTTTATTGGCAGGAAAAAAAAACACAGCTATACAATGGTCCCCCTTATATATATATATATATATATATATATATATATATATATATATATATATATATTGTATACAAACTTATATATACATAGATACTTTTTATCGTATAATAAAACGTTTAACAACGTCCATATACACTGATTTCTTTTCTCTACTCGATATTTCATAGAAGAGAGAGTGGATCTCGAAAGATATATTACGATGTGAACTTAATAATCGAAGTTAAAAATGGTATGATATATATATATATATATATATATATATATATATGTTTATATGTATGTGACAAATAAAAATATATATGTACGTACTTATACTATCTATAAATCTATAAAGAAAGCTAGTGATCATAAAATTAATCCCGAATTGAAAAGAGAAAAATTGTTCTTCCTTTTTACGATTACTATATATCGTTATTACAATCTAAGATAAGACAAACGTCGAATATATTTTCTATAGATTATTGACAAACAAACTCGTGAGAGTGCATAAAGAAAGAGAGAAAAGGAAGAAAAAGAAACAAAAAGAAAAAGAATTCGCTTTACGATCTACGATGTTTTAGAATCAATGTTCTTCTCTCGATATAAAAGAGAGAATATGTTGAAGAAAGAAAGAGAGAGAGAGAGGGGGGGGAGGAGAGAGAGAGAGAAAGAGAGAGAAAGCGTTCAAAGACAAGAGAAAAGAGAAGATCGATAACATCGACGATTCGTAAATTTTTCCTTAAGCATAAAGAATTCTCTCGAGCTGGGCGACACGAAGAAGAAGAAAAAGAAGAAGAAAATATCGAGAAGAAAAATTTACGAGCTTGCGAATGGAGGAACGCTTACGTGTAAGGGAAGATGTATGGATGTTGGAAAAGTAGTGTCTACGTCTTTCAGTGTCGTCCGATCTACGATGAGTCAGAGAGAGATAGATATATAGATAGATAGATATATAGATAGATAGATAGATAGATAGATAGATAGATAGATAGATAGATAGATAGATAGATAGATAGATAGATAGATAGATAGATAGATAGATAGATAGATAGATAGATAGATAGGTAGATAGAGAGAGAGACCAAAAGGCTAGTACTCTGTGCTAGGGGTTGCTTTTCCAGGGCTCGGCTCATCAATGTACACCCTCGTTCATAAGTTATACAGAACTCGACTCTTCTTTCATTAAAATAAATAAATGTAAGAAAAAGTTAAACAGAAAAAAAGAAAAGAAAAGAAAGAAAGAAAGAAATAAACGTAATATCTCCTCTCTTCGACGACAAAAAAAAAATGAAATTATCGAATTATTAACAAGGTTATAACGAGTCTAAATAAAGAAAAAACAACAAGAGTACGATCTCTTACACGTATCTTATGATTTATGAGCGAGAGAGAACGGGAGAGTGGGAAAGAGTAATAAAAAAAATATTAATTTTCAAAGGTACAAAATTGCTTTGTCTAGCAAACCGATTATCGAAGGATTAAAATACTACGAACAGGAAAAAAAATAAAGGAATAGAAAAGGAAATATTTTTACGTGCATCTTCTGATTTATGAACGAAAGATTAAAAGAGGGGATGGTGGGGCGGGGGGGGGGGGAGGGTAAGTGTTCGACTTTCCGATATACAAAATCAAATTATTATCAAGTCAGTTTGTTCGAACGAATAAAAGAAATACAGAACATCGTATGAAAAAAATCGTATTCTTCCGATTAATGAACGAAACGAAACGAAATAAAAAAAAAAAGAAAAGAAAAGAAAAGAAAAGAAAAGAAAAGAAGAAAGAAAGAAAACAAAGGGGTTGCGCAAATAAAAGATGTTACCGTACTATCTTCGATTAAAAAAAAAAAAAAAACCAAATCATTATCGATCTCAATAATGTCGAATAATTGATGTAATTTAAATGTTCTTCATTCAAATATATACAATTTTCGCTACTCTCTTGTGACTTATGAATGAGGATGTACATATAGAACATATATATATATATATATATATATATATATATATATATATATATATATTAATATATACACACATATATACATATATACACGTATATAGTTACCTATACGTGTATATACGAACGTACGCGTACGTTGCTCGATCGAACGAAGGGTAGAATGCATTTTCGTATAGATGGCCTAGGGTCGGAACGAGAGGATAAAGGTACTCGACAAAGCGTGGGTTGCGTTCATGCTCTCTTTCGACCCTTGTATAACTCCCATCTCTCTCACTCACTTTCTCTCTCTCTCTCTCTCTCTCTCTTTCTCTTTCTCTCTCCCTCTTTGCAATACCCTCATACCATCACTACCAGTAGTACCACCATCGCGCCATCGTCCTTGTCTGCCTATATCTCTATCTTTCTCTCTATCTTTCTCTCTCTCTCTCTCTTTCTCTCTTTCTATCTGTCTGTCTCTGTCTGTCTCTCTCTCTCACATTATTTATTTCGCCATTCAAGCAGGAACTGTCGAAAGACTCGGATTTGTTATTCACCGAGGGTTCAAACTACTACCCTCCCCACCTCATCCTACCCCCAGTCTTCGCTTTTATACCAGAAACGCCGACAGGGTTGTTTCTCTGGCAAACAGAAACACGAAGAGGAAGGAGGGTAGTTTAGGGGTTCGAGGAGAGGGAGGATTAGATCGAGTACCGGATAATAAAGCAGTCCGGCTTATTCCAAATATCGTAGAATATAAATTTTCTTGTACGTTAGCGAAATCACGAAATCGCATATCTCTGATGTCCATCGCGATATATGGTATATCTATTTGCGCGATATTTTATTCTTTGGAGAAACGTTCGAACGACCGTAAGTACGATTAATAATCAATCTATTTTCTATTATCTAGAGTATGTGTCCATATATTGTATGAAACTTCGTTCAATTTATCTTTTTCTTTTTTTTCTCTCTCTCTCTCTTTTTTTTTTTCATAATTTTCGAAATATCCATCAGAGTTTTAACGAATTAATGCTTGTGTCTCTTTTTTCTTCGTTATATTATATTTATTATGATTCAAAAATAATATTATTTTATTTAAAATTTTATAATTGGATTGCTGTAGATATTAAAATATATATATATATATTTGATTAATAAAATAGTCGATTACTATTACGAGATGAATATATTATAAAATTAAAGATTAATCGAATACTGACGTAATATTTCATAAGTCAATATCTATTTTTTCTTTTTGTTTTCGTTCGTTCGATTCGTTCTATAAAAAAAAAAAAAAAAAAAAAAAAAAAAAAATTATATCGATTTTAATAAGATAATCAAGTAAGTACGTGTAATAAAGATAATTAAATACTATCTTCATTAGAATAGTATAATCGAAAAATAATGAAATGTCGATTTTATATATATATATATATATATATATATAAAACATTCTGTAATCGAATTTTCATTCGTGCATACAAAAATGATATCTTATCTTAATTAATAAAAACATGTAGATATCTATATGTATTAATAAAATACTGATTAATTAAATATGATAATCAAAAAATAATAGTTTACAAAATTTAGTCGTCATTCCTTTAGAAAATAAATATCTATCTACATATATAAATACCATGTGCAATAATAATAATAATATCAATAATGGTAACAACATATCCGCTATATTTTATATTACAATAATATATATTATACGTTTACTGTGATTCAACATATAATTAAAAATTCAATAAAAAGTGAAATAAAACTTACAAACTGAATATGTCTAGATGTAGGACTAGATGTAAGACTCCGAAGTTAAAATTGTGATAGGAGGAAAGTAAAGTTAAAACGACTTGTTTATACGACGATCAATGAACGACTGATCCATAGAAGCAGTCGAAAGAGAGAAAAACAGAGAGGAAGAGAGAGAGAGAGAGAGAGAGAGAGAGATATGAAATCTATAAACAAGAGTCAAATACGGGAAAAACATATACTGATCTTATGCGTAACATAATATTTTCATGTATACATACATATGTCATATATATATATATATATTTCATATACGTGTGTGACGAATGAAAAAAAGATAAAAAATAAATATTATATGAAATTATAAATCAAAGAGTTAAAATATAATATAAATAATAATATTCCACGGTGTGTGTGTGTGTGTGTATGTGTGTGTAGTATGAAATGAATACATTCGACGTTGTCGTAAATAAATATTTTTTAATACTGAGAACGATGTGGTATTTCTCTTCTTCTTTTTTTTTTTTTTCTTTCTTTCCCAAAGTCCGGGAAATATGCATCGACGTGTTTTCACATAGCAACACAAGAATTTCCATTACACGAACCGGACAGAAAATAAATATCTTCGCGTATTATTCGTTCGAAAATAGTTTCGATTAAATAATAGAAATCAGAATGTATTTATGAATTACAATTGTAAAAGAAAGAAAGAAAAGGAATTAAAGAAAAATCACGTCGTACTAAATATCTATATAATGAAAATTAATCGATCTAAGTGCTAACTTCTTTTTTGTTTGATTTTCACCAACAACAAGTACACAAACGTATGTTTGAAATTTTTATATAAAAAATTTTTATAATTTTTATGTAAAATATTTACATATATAAAGAAAAAAAGAACATGAATAAGAAACGTAAAAAAAAAAAATTAAATCAATTAATTAACATTACTATATGATAATATATTACGAATAATATAACTTATGTACACAATAGTATAACTCATGCTATATATGTATATATATACGTATGTATGTATGTATGTATGTATGTATGTATGTATGTATGTATGTATATAAGTTTTATATTAATATATAAGCAAATATTCTTGAAGTAATTTTCGAGGGGTCGTTATTGTAAAAGCCGATGAAAATTGTCGACCGATAGACGAAGTGTAAGTAGACGTCGGTCAGGAAGGTGTGACGATTAACGCGAAGTATTTAGAGAGACAACGAACCCTCGTCACCTTTGCTAACACTTCCTGTAGGGTTTACTGTCTCCTTCGGTCTGACACAGAAGACCCTTTTCTCGATACATAGCCTAAGGTAAATTGTTTCCAACAATAGAAGAACAGGGATCGCTGTTATTATTCAATCCACCTTATTCGTTATATGAATTTAAAAGAAAATCTTCCCCTTTCTAAATATAAACACTATATTACTTAAAACACTGATTAAAAATTATATCTTAATTAATAAAAGAAAACTAAAAATTATTATATATATATATATATATATATATATAAATTTAATAATTGAAAGAAATCGAAGAACTTATTTTTTACGAATGCTTGACAATTATTAATTGAGAATATATAAGCCTTTTGATACTTAAAATCCAAGAAAATTATGAATATTGTGAAAAATAATAATAATAATAATAAATATATATATGTGTATGTATGTATGTATGTATGTATGTATGTATGTATGTATGTATGTATGTATGTATGTATGTATGTATGTATGTATGTATGTATGTATGTATATTAAATGAAGTGAGCTCAATGATACTAAAACACTAATTAAAAATACTACACCTTTTAATCCAAGAAAATAATAAAAATCATAATAGAAAATAATAATAAGAAATATATATGTACCTGTATATATTAAACGACGTAAGCTCTATAATACTAAAAGATTAACCAAAAATTATCCATTTTTAAAACCAAAAAGATAATATAAAATCGTAAAAAAATAATGATCAAATATGTGTGTGTGTGTGTGTGTGTGTAAACGTGAAGCGAATGAAACAAAATAAACATGTTCATTTTTACGAACGCTTAAAAATTTCTAATTTAAGATATATAAGCCCTATCATACTAAAAAAAAAAAAACACTTGAATATGTAAACCCTTACAATTAAGAAAATTATGAAAATTGTAAAACAGACCATTTTTTCTTAAATATAAGAACGTAATAATTAAAAAAAAAAACAAACAAACTAGCAAAAAATTGTATTCCTACAAATGCTTACTAATTGCTAATTGAGAATATAAAACTCCTGTCGTACAGAAAACACACTAAAAGTATAAACCTTGAAATCCAAGAAGATCATAAAAATCATGAAAGAGAAAAATTATTTATAGAAAAAGAAAAAGAACGAGATATTTATATATAAACGTAGCAGCTTAAAAAAAAAGAAAAAGAAAAGAAAAAGAGAAAAGAAAAAAGAGAAAAACTTCTGTTCCTACGAATGCTTGCTAATTGCTAATTCGAGAAGAAAACGAAATTTATACTTTTAATAAGTCTCTTTCTCTCTGTCTCTTTCCATCTCTGTTAAAGTACGTACGCAACAAGATCTAAAGATTTCAAACTGTCAAAGGGAGGCTGTTGAAAGAAATGTCCCTTTCTTCAAATATATGCGGATGGCTTTCTTAATAACGTTGATAAATAAAAGTACCCATCGTTCACGACTCATGAATATGTAATTAAAAGAAAATGTAATTAAAAGTGTACCGGTTAACATTACTGCACCTAAAAAATATTATACATAACGTTATAAATATGTACCTACCTACTTATTCAGATACATAAAAGATTAAAAATATAATAATCGTACAGTGTAACAAGTTAGAATCCTATAATCGCATTATACGGTGTAACGAATGACTCCAAACCAAAATGGCGGTAAATAGTATCGAGAATATTGTAGACTTTCAGAGACACGAATTCGAGTAAAAGGTAAACGACGAAGACGAACGATTACGAAAATGAACGAAAAGGGTCTAGAGGGGTGAAGAAACGAAGAGAGGTGATGAGGAAGGGGTCACATAGGAGTAGGGAGGGCAAGGTTTGCCCTCGATCGTTTTAGCATGAAACCCGCGCGTCACAGCAACGTGACGGCTGTCGAGCACATTAATTTTCCCCGCCAATTAATCGTGCCTCGTTAATGCATGCGTGTACGTGTTTGCGGATCGTACTGTGCTAATCGTCCTGAATGTCAAACTAAGCGGCAAGAAATGATTTCTCTGGCCAATCTGTTGTTACGCGTTAACGTTATTGCTATCGATTTAATACTCCATTAGGTTCTTCTACGAAAAAACGTTCATTGGTCTTTCTGTTTTTTTCTCTCTCTCTCTCTCTCTTTTTTTTTTTTTATTATTTTTTTTCTTAATTCTTCAATTTTACAGTTCAATCATCAAACACGTGTCCGATGATTTTTGTAAATGGGGTAAAAAAGGATTGGCGAAAGATTGGAGAGAATCATTCTGGAGAAATAAAAGATAGGAGACAATGGTTCAATTAGAGATCTTTCACGTGCGAGAGTTATTTTACTACTTGATTTTTCTTATTTTAGAAAACGTCTAATAATACTGGCTTTGAACATCTTTGGATTCATTGGAATGAGTTTATATACATATAGATATGCATATATATGTATATGTAGATACATATTTTTTGGTGAGATATCAAAGTTATATATTCATGTGCGAGAATGTATACGTTTTTTATATAAATACGAAATAGATTATTCCATTTCAAAAAATATTATATACATTTTTACAAAAAATATTTTCAAGAAGTAATACAAAATAATAATAATAATAATAACAATAATAATAATAAATAATCAAAATTATTTTTTGTACACACGCACGCACACACACAACACAGACACACACGCGCACGCTTATAAAAGATGTTTCTTCCAATGAATGATAAATTTTTTAACTCTGATCGAATTTAACCAATGAGAAATAATCAAATTTATATTTCGTCGGCAACGACGAAATATTCCAATTTACGTTAACCTGTAAACTTAGAAAATGGCTTTATTTCTCAACCATAAGAAAGCAATAAAGATGAAAAGAAACGATAAAGTAACGAAACAATCATTCACGAAAATACATCTCGTATTTTTTAATATTACTTAAACCGAACCGCACAAAGTAAGAAAATATATATATATATATATATATATATATATATATATATATATATGAAAATGAAAAAGAAATGGGAAAGGAAAAAGATACGAAAGAAAAAAAAAGAAACGACGACAAATGCTGACACAAAAGGATACACACAAACATACACATATACATACATACATATATATATATGTATATATATATATATTTATAAGTGTGATTTGAACAAAAGTTTTAGTAGTACTACATAAATCCAGGCTAAACGGTAACGCTGAATTTTGCATGAATGTACCCAATTGTGAGTTACCTGACGAATAGTCAAACTTTTTTCCTTCCACGAATAGATATTTTTCCAAGAAAAAGCTTTTCAACAATTTGCATGAATCTGATGTGGGAGGGGTAGAATGGAGATCAGAGAGGAGGATAAAAATAACGATCACCTAAAATTACCTAAAACTGTGAGAAAACACATCTACATACAAGAAAAAAAAAGAAAAAGAAAAAAAAACACTTCTATTTATTCGATCAGTATCTATATTAATTAATAATAAATATTTTATAAAATAAACAGTCAAAGTGTGTGTATGTGTGTGTGTGTGTATATGTACTGACGAAATGTTTATAAAAAAATCGATAACCAAATAGATAGAAACGACCAAAGGAGAAAAAGTAAAAAAAAA
>NC_057685.1:3259251-3268558 GCF_014466175.1 Vespula pensylvanica | reverse complement strand
GAGAGAGAGAGAGAGAGAGAGAGAAAGAGAAAAGGGAGAAAAAGATTTAAAAAAGAAAACTAACAAAGAAGGATAAAATGTAGAAAAATAAATAAAAGTAGAAAAACAGAAACTCGAAGTATAATATCGCAAGAGAAATGGACGAAAAAATAAATAACGGCGTTATTTCGATGTACATACTTCGGACGAACGTAAATATATAATTAAAACAATACGAAGAAATAAGAGGGGAAAAGAGAGAAACGTAAAAAAAAAAAAAAAAAGAAGAAGAAGGAAAAGAAAAAAAAAAGAAAAATGGACGGGCATAGCGATCAGATAGAACGCAGAAAAGTAATTTCGAAAGTTTATCCACCGAGATCATATCGATATTCCAAGTTCTCCAGTAAAACCTTCCTCTATCAGGTTCAACCCCCTCCCTGTCACCTTAAAACCCATCACCCCTTCAGCTCCCTTCGCGTCTCTTTAAATAAGATCGTTCGCGACGAGATTCGACTTCGTGTTCTCCTTCCACCCCTACTTTTACTATCCACCACCCTTGTATTCACTAATTATACTGAAAATAATTGACCGGGCGTAGGAAGAGAAAATAAAGTAGTGAAGATAGATAAATAAATAGATAATGAGATCAAGAGACAACGAAATAGAGAGAGAGGGGGGGAGGGAAAGGGAGAGAGAGAGAGAAATAGAAAGTGCAGACGACTAAGTCGTTCGTTCGAAAATAAGAGGGTGGTTTAGATTAAGATCCGAGATAGCCTTGCGAATTTACTACTTCTGAAACTCAACATGGCGGTCCGATGATAATGTTGCTGTTACTGCTACTGCTGGTAACTGAGCCTAGGAAAATATCAAGAGAGAGAAAGACAGAGAAACACACAGAGAAAGAGAGAGAGAAAGAGAGTTTGGAGGGGATGATGGTAGAGAGATAGGTAGGAAGCAAGCAAGCAAGCAAGCAAGCAAGCAAGCAAGCAAGCAAGCAAGCAAGGAAGGAAGGAAGGAAGGAAGGAAGGAAGGAAGGAAGGAGAGAGGGTTGAAATTCATTTCCCTAATGGAGGAAGGAATATCGCGTCTAACGACGCCCGGTAGCTAAACAACCCTCGTCCACTTCTACAAACTTATCCTCAACCCTCTGTCAACCCTTCCATAGTAACCAAGGCCCATCCTGCTATCTTGCATCCACTTTAAAATTTTGCTTTTAACGTCTTCTCTCTCTATTTTGCTCTTTCAAAGATATTCGAATGGCCGCAGCATAGGTAGCAGGCTCGCTCGTTAAAATTTATGGAATTCATTGGGAATTCAGGAACACGCAACCCAGACGCAAGCGGAATTCTTTTCAATACCCCCCTCTCTCTCTCTCTCTCTCTCTTTCTCCTTCTCCCTCTCCTTCTCTCTTTATCTCTATTTCGTTCTCTCTTAAGTCAGTATAAACTGTCCAGCAGAATCCTGGCTATGTGCGGCTGACTCTTTGATAACGCGTATATACACACGCGTGTATACGTACGTGGATTTACGCGATAAGAATGCTGACGTCGTTGATCGGATTTGGAGAAAGGAAGAGAACGAAGGAAGAGATGGTAGAGAAAGAGAGAACGAGAGAACAAGAAAAAGAGAGAGAAGGAGACCAAGAAAGAGAGGATATAAGGTAAAGCTTTACGATCCGGGAATTTAAAGCTTTGTTTGGACTTGTCTTTTCTCTGGACTGTGCACGTCTTGAATTAGAACGAACAAATGTTGGATACGGTCCGTGTATCGTACAATTCCAATCGGAATTCGAAGAAGGGAAAAAGAAATCCAATAACGAGTTCTAGAAAGTGTGTAAATTTCTCTCTCTCTCTCTCTCTCTCTCCCCCCCTCCCTCTCTCTCTCTCTCTCTTTATTTTCTTTCTCTTTCTTTTTTCTTCTCTGTTTCTTTTTCTCTTATTCTTTTTTTTATTTATCCTATTTACGTATTCGCGTACGTTGTATGCATATATATATATATATATATATATATATATATATATATATATATATATACGTGTTACACGTGTAAACGAAAAGAAAATTTATATTTACTTTCATCTTTACATTGTTGTACGATTCATTCGTGTTTTTCTTTTTTCTTATTTTCTTGTTATTTTTTTTTTTGTTTTCTTTTTCTTCTTCGTTCAAAACGTGATTAATTGCACGTAACAATTAAAAGACAAGAATATTTATTTAATCGTATAGTTTACATATTTAATTTGTAATCGATTGGAATATACTTATACGGTATAGATCGTTATTTATCAGAATAGTATTTTTCCAAGATTTTGAATCAGTATTTTAAATAGATCGTCAATATTAATAATAAAATATCAATATGTAATAAACTGCGATCAGTATTACTACAGAGTATTAATACGAACTGACGTCGATGTTTTCATTAAAATATTTGTAAATATAATAATTCGTTAGTCTTGTAAATAGACGGTCAATATTTATAATAAAATGAAATGACACCGTGATACTTAATTATTTATATCGATCATTTGTAACAGGTATTGATATTTTATTATATGTTATATACTAACCAAAATATTTATATATATATATATATACCCTGTATATGTTTAACTGAATACTTGTCAAATTACTTTTAATCGATTCAATTAAATAGAGATGCTTATAATATAGTGCAATATATCGATCGCTATAAAATGACATACTTCACGAACGATTCGATTTATTTAACCTAAAGAAAAAAAATTACAAACATTTAAATTTAAAATGCGATTGAATTTGACAATAACAAACGAGACGGACAAATAAATATGAATATTATTTTCTATAAAATATATTGCAAAGTCGTTACGTGTATATAAAAAGATAAAATAATAAAAAAAAAAAAGAAAACAAAAAATGTATGGTTCAAAGTTCGGCATTGATCTCGATGATGATTGTTCCTGCGAGGAGATCATCGTCTCCAAACCTCCACAGTCCTATTGTTGTCGGTAAGATAATTAAATAAATAGTTAACATTTATGATATTACCTATCTCTGTGTATAACAAATCGTAAGTGATAGAAAGAAAGAGAAAGATATGAGTTATCAGAAGAGCATAGATAAGTTTGATCCTTGCGTTTGTCCCGAAGGAGATATTCAATATGTTAAATCAATTAAAAGAGAAATTGTTAAACCATCATCGGCTTTGAAGGACAATTGGTAAGCTTTATACGTTTTAACATTGACAGTTACATTTTATATATATATATATATATATATATATATATATATATATATTCAACGTATCGATCGAGAAACTGTAACTTGTAAAAAAAAAAAAAAGAAAAAAAAAGAAAAAAAATTATCCTATAACGAGAAATGATGTAAAAGTTTTGTAAATTGCAATAACATCAAAGAGCCTTATATACTCTTTTACGAGCTTCTTTCTATTTATATTGCTTATTTATTTGGTCAATAGTTTTAAAACATTTGTATCAGTATTTTAAATAAATCATCGGAGTATTTATAATGGAGTAATATATATATAGTAACTTTGCAGCGGCGATCGAGACACTTAATTATTTATAGAGAACGAAATATTCATATATGTAGGTGTATTGAACGTTTATTTATTTTAATTAAAATACTTAACATTAATTAATAAATATATTGACCAAATAAATACAGGTAGGTGTCTTTTACGTAACCCGCAGGTCAAGTTATATCGTTTAAAAGTTCACAATGCCGTTTTTACAAAAAGTCATTTATTAATAGAAATAATTATCGATATTCAATCGATATTTCCATTCAAATTTTATCATGGAACTTTTCGGTGGATGATTTTAACCTGTTCAATTATCTAACGAGAAACTAAATGATATACGAGACATATAACACTACTGCGAATTAAAGATTAAACTTGTTCTACGAGACTCGATGTTAAAGTGAATTAGAGCGAGAACCAAAAAAGAATTCACTTAGACATTCCCATTCGAACGATCCGTGTCAATTTTCTTAGTATGGTAGACATGGATAACTCGAAAAAGAAGAGGAATAAGAACAGGACAACTACGAAGAAAAGAAGCAAGACTCATCGAACGAAAGAGATATACGATGCAGATTGTTCGATAATTTATACCAACAAATTTGAAGATGACGAACAATATCTATGTTCGTTCGAAGCAAGGAGAACACAGGTTTCTATAATTATTTTAATATATCACGATATATAACAAAATAATAATTTAAAAAAAAAAAAAAAAAAGAAACGAAACAAAAAATCATAAATAAGCCATGTTGCGAGAGCCTCGTTATTCGTACAATTCAATTTAATTTGTTTTAACAGGAAGATATCGAATGGACCGGAAGTGATATCAGTATTTCCACGTTTCCCATAATAGAAGAACGTACGTTATAAATTTCGACATCGAATATTTCGTTATATAATATTTAATCGTCCCTTTTAAACATATTCTCGCGCTACATAATACGAATATTCCGTGGTTATAAAGTATAAAACGCTTCGCTGCGTGTAATAAAACGCAACTTCCTTTTGAGAGCTCATATCCCCTTCCATCCTTTTCTCTCTCTCTCTCTCTCGCTCTCTCTCTTTCCCTGCAGGTACCACCCCCCATTCATAGCCCCTCGCAACCCTCAATCCCCAACCACCCAACCATCCAACCCCTAACTCCCAACCCCTCTTCTTCATCCAACTCTCAAGTTCTTTCGCGAAATGAAATATTTCTCTCGTGGGAGAAAAGTAAATAACGCTTGCCTGGTCCATTCACGATGATTTTCAAATATAGAGAGAAAGAGAGAGGTAAGAGTGGGAGGGAGGAGGACAGAGAGGGTGAGAGACGAAAGAAAGGAAAGTAACGAGTCATTAAAAAATATTTTTCATTCTAAAAAATATTTCTTTCATTTTCCTTTTCTCTATTCATTTATCCTTTTCTATTTATCTCTTTTTCTTTCTCATTTTATATATGAGATTTGGAAAATGGAAGAAGGAAAGGAAAAGAAAACGATTAAAACGAAGAAACATTGCATTTTTGTATTCAGAAAACAAATGTCCCGGCATATGTAGCGCAGAAAAAAACTTCGAACGAGAAGATATTAGATTAAAGGATCCTTTCGCTGATATACCTTCGATTCCTCCGTGCAATTTGCCTGAGCTTGTCGAAAGAAAACCGGAACCTGAGGTCCTAGCGACGGTACTTTTATTATCGGAAAAGGATGATCTAAGAGAGGTCAAACCTAACGTCATATTTGATAAATTGTTCTTGGATTCGACTTCTCGCCAAAATTTCAGTGAGTATTTCATTTCGAATAATTAAAATAAGTATAAGGAAAACGATTATATATATTATATTTATGTATATACATATTATATATTATATACGTATATATATATATTTTTTTTTAAACGATTAATAAAACAATTATCCAATTTTATTATATATAAAATTAACGAAATCATAGTTAATCTAAAAATAAAAATTTGTTTTGCAAACAATAGCGACTGACATGGTCCAAAAAGTCAATAATAAAACGACGAACACCGACGATCGTGCATTGGATGATATTCAAACCGAGAAATTTGGAGAAGAACCCATGGTCGTCGACCTTATTGGGTGAGTTATTTCATTTCCAACAAATTACTATAATTCAAAGTTAAAACCTTCGATGATTCTTTTTTAACTCGTGTGTCTGTTTTTATTCCTCTTCTTTTCTCTCTTTTTCTTTCTTTCTTTCTTGTTATTTTTGCAAAAAAAGTTTTTATCAGTATGAATAATTAAACGTCTGGATCGTTATGGGATTATTGACATTTTGCTATAAATACCATAACCATTTGTTTCTTTGGAAATACTGATCGAACGTTTGTAAAAATACCGATAACCGAATAAATAAAGAAAAGGCGGCCTAGAAAGGAAGAGAAAAAGAAAGAAAGAAAAAGATACATACTCGATACTATTATTATATATAGATATGGAAGTCTACCTCAAAACTCGAAGGATAATACTCAAGAGAAATGGACGAAGGAGGATATACTGAAGTATATGATGAAAGCAGAAGTAACACCTTATAGGAATTACGTTCGATTGAACGGTTCTGTAAAACCATCTTGGTTTCCTGGGTATGCTTTCGTCTCACCCCTTATACCGAACTGCATAAGGATAACCTCTGACCCTGGCGAAGGGTTGCTCGAGGCGTGGCGTCTTTGTCGACCTCGACACTTTGACGAGTTCTCCAAGTCGTTTCTGAATACGGCTTGATCCACTTTCCAAACTTTTCGATCTCCATTCTTTCCTCTTACCCCTCTCTCTCTCTCTCTCTCTCACTCTCTTTCTCTCTTTCTATTTCTCATTCACCTTTCTCGACTAAGAGTTTTCTTCGAATCGCAAGAGAGAAAAAGAGAGAAAAAACGATGGACCGTGAATTTAGCAGAGCCCGAAGGAGTCACAAAGAAAGTTTTTCGTGAAAGGTCGAGCCACTCTTACCACTTAGAAAATATAAAAGTTTTCGACATACATACGTATGTATATGTACGTGTACATATATATCCGATTTTCCTTAAAAAAAAAAAAAAAAAATTCTCTCATAACTATATCAAACCCACTCAATGTTTTTTCAAATCATCTTCTTTTCGTCCTTGTTCGTTCCTTGATCGTTCCTCTAAATGTATCAATTTTTAATATTAACAATGACAAAGCTTGTAACTTTAACATTACTCTTCGAAATTCAAATAAATATATCGATTACAAATGATTCCTATATACCCTGACTGTGCAACAATGGTAATAATGGCAAATATAGTAATAATAATAACAATAATAATCAATCATTTATTTATTATATATTCTATGAAAACAGAGGAAATGTTAAATGGTAATTTCTCCACCACAAAGTTTTTTGATCTTTCTAACACATTGAGGAGCCTTTGTAACTAATGTATATATACATATATGTGGTACGTGTTAATTTCTGAATCTCTTTCGCAACGGTTTATATGGGTTAATAAAAAGTAATCGATATGTGGAACCGATCTCGTCTGGCCTTACCCAGCCGATTAAAATCTTCGGCTTTGCGAACCTAGCCAACCGACCATCGGCCTCGTCAATGGCCTTGTTTAATAAATACCGTGGTCTCTCTCTCTCTCTCTCTCTCTCTCTCTCTCTCTCTCTCTCTCTCTCTCTCTCTCTTTCTCTCACGCTCTCGCTCTCTTCCGATAAATCGATATTCTTTGAGTCGTATACACATTTCACAAGGTAGGCAGTTTAATTAAAGAGAACGTGGTGGGAGCGTGGGTGGGAGGGGTAGAGGGAGGTGAAAGAGAGAGAGAGAGAGAGAGAGAGAGGACAAGTACGTCCATCGTGTATCGGCCTTCTTTTTTCAAAATCCTTCTCTTCTCTGGCATGCATGAAATACGATATAATGAAATACGTATTTGAAGTGTCCAGCGGTAAAACGATTACGACGCGACGCTTTGTTTCTACAAGGGTAATTAACCCTTAACGAAACGCCAAAAGTTCAATTAATTCAAACGATAATTAATATGTAAGTACCAATGCGAAGATTTATGTGTGTGTGTGTGTGTGTGTGTGTGTGTGTCTTCTTTCTTTACGTTAATTGATTGTTTCTTTCTTCTTCATTTCTTCTTCTTTTTTATTTGTCGTAAAAGAAAAGAGTAAGATCGAACGGTGATTCTAACGATTTAAAAAAAAAAAAAAAAAAAAAAAAAGAACAGAAAAGAAAGAAATAATAGACAAAGGTCACGTTTACTAAGGACTTTATCGAATCTCGATAAAAAAAAAATAAAGAGAGAGAGAGAGAGAGAGAGAGAGAGAGAGAGAGAGAGAGAGAGAGAGAGAGAGAGAGAGAGAGAGAGAGAGAGAAAGGCAAAAAGAAAAGGACGGATCGATTTGATCGCAAACCATGAAATTTCCTCGTGTAACAACGATGATAACAATAACGATAGCATCGTTGATTGAAGCGTTAAGCCTCCTTCACGCACAGAGGCCAACAACAATGTAGTCATTTTGACAAGAGCAAGTTCTCTATAGCGTTCAAGCATTGTTTCTAAGTTATGCAAGCAAGGTAGAAGAGCAAGGTGTACGAACAACATTCTCTCTCTCTCTCTCTCTCTCTCTCTCTCTCTCTCTCTCTCTCTCTCTCTCTCTCTCACTCTCTCAATCTCTCTCCCTTTGCTCTCTCCATCCTTCTCTCTTATATTCACTCCGAAGAAGAAAATCTTTCGAGGAAACGTCCGAGTATGGACATGTTCATTGCTTATGGTTACCAACAAGAGCACCATCAACCAACCGACAAATGATTCTGTTTGTTATCGTTACGACAAACGTTAAATCTCTCTTAGAATTAGGGATTATACGTTTCACGGTTAGAAACATAATATAATGGGATAAAATCGCTGTCCGTACAGAAATCGAGATAAGGTTTGGCCGATATCCTACAGTAAGGCTGCGTGCGTAGCTAATGCTAATGCTGCTACTACTACACCACCACCACCACCACCACTACTACTACTACTACTATTACTACTACTACTACTACTACTACTACTATTACTGATACAATTGACGTTACTATACCAACGAGTCGTAGGAGCTAT
Organism: Vespula pensylvanica; assembly: GCF_014466175.1. Classification (NCBI taxonomy): domain Eukaryota; kingdom Metazoa; phylum Arthropoda; class Insecta; order Hymenoptera; family Vespidae; genus Vespula; species Vespula pensylvanica. The sequence continues at coordinate 3,259,971 of NC_057685.1, read as the reverse complement.
GTTACTCCGTTGCTCTCTCTCTCTCTCTCTCTCGCTCCCGTAAACTCTCTATCTCACCCTCTCTCTCCCTCCCACTCCCTCTCTTCCTCTATACAACCCTCTTACACCCATTCTCTCCACACCACATCACGGCACATCACGGCACACTAGCCAGTTTGCCACTTCCGCACGGCCGCACCATCCCTTGTATAGTCGAGGCGCAAACATCCGGGGCTCTCCTTTACTCGGGTCGATAAACCCTACCCGTTGAAAGCTCCCTGAAAGCCGCCTGAATATTTTGTGCGTCGGGAAGTAAAGAGGGGGGAGTAGTAAGTACCGGCTACGAGGCATCGTGTAACGTAGAAAGAGATGGGAGATCAAAAGAATCTTGCGGTATATCATGGTTTTATCGATTCAATGCATGATTTCCTTTTAATATAATCGATTCGATAAATATGATTTATATTATATTGTATTGTATTGTATTGTATTGTATTGTATTGTATTGTATTGTAATAATTATATATTATTTATATTATATTATATTATATTATATTATATTATATTATATTATATTATATTATATTATATTACGTAAAATGTTATATTTAATATAATATAATATATTATAATATAATATAATATAATAAAGTTAAAGGTCTGTAAACATTTACGTTTTAAATCGATTCTGAATACATGTAATATGATATATTTGTCGAAGATTTATTTTCCTTTTTTTTT
>NC_057685.1:3254353-3259020 GCF_014466175.1 Vespula pensylvanica | reverse complement strand
AGAGTGGCGATGATATTTTAATTACAAACTCGAACTTTGCATCATGTTAATGTAAATGTAAACTTAAAATTAAGTATACTCTACGTATACCGCATGACGAAGAGAAATTCGAAACGCTTTCCAGGAATAGGTTGGTAAAGGTCGAATGTAAATTCCAGGAGAACTGCTTCGGTCAAGGAATAACGTCAACGGAGAAAGACAGACAGAGAGACAGAGAGACAGAGAGAGAGAGAGACATAGAGAGGAGGAAGAGAGAAAGAGCAGAGAGAGAGGGGGGGGAGGGAGAGAGAGAGAAGGTAAGAGGTTTCCAAGACGTAAGTTCTCTATTTCGTGTTCGCTTTCCATTCTCTTGGCTACAGAATTTAGACCGCAAGCTAGCAAAGATTCCTACGTTCTAGTCCACCTTTCTAAATTCAACGGGAACATGTACATGTGTGTTCGTGTTTGTATGATTCCTAGTTGAAAATTTGAAAAGCACGTGAATTGTTCCCAGATTGTGGGAGAAATATTCCTTCCCGTTGTTCGTCCTAGTCGATCATTCATCTTGAGATCCTGCTGCGATCTTTTTCAACATCACTTTGAAAGCGAAAAAGAAATCAACTACGATATGATATGGTATGGTATGGCATGGATAGTATGGTATGGTATGGTATGGTATGGTATATGGTGGTTGATTTTTTAGTACAGAAGAGAATGTATGGGATTCGAGAAGATTCATGAAAAAAGAGGAAAGAGAAAATCGTTTATGGAATCTCGTTCTCTCAATTTACTGAGATCAGAGAGAGAGAAAGAGAGAGAGAGAGAGAAAGAGATAGATAGACAGATAGATAAAGAGAGAGAGAAACTTTATTATCACGACTTTCAGAGAGTCTATTTAAATCGGCCGTTGTCCGAATGAAATAACATTAAGTAAGAATCTACGATAGAACTAAAGTTCTAGAGATACGTTGGAATGGTAAGGAAAATGAGATAGAATGAGAAGAGAAGGAAAGAAGAGAGATAGAGAAAGAGAGAGACAAAGAGAGAGAAATAGAAAGAGGGAGAGAATGATGGCGAGGTAAGAGCTAAAGGTAGGAAATGAAAGAGTGCTGCGAAGACCTATTTTATTCGCAAATTACTACATTACTGTCGAGAGTCGTGGACCTCGACATTTGCGATGCTATTTTCTTCCATTTTTTTTTTTTTTATTCTTTCTTTCTTTCTTTTTTATTATTTTTATTTTTATGGAGAACATATAACTACTTCGTTCTGGTATCGACGCCATAATACGTTCTCTACGTTAGAAAGAAAAATAAAGAGTCGTAGAACTTTATATATCTATTCTCTTATAGAACTGTTCGATTTTCTTGTTTCAATACTAAGTCTTCCTTCCTCCCAAATCTCACATCTTCTTATTTTATTTCAATCGAAAAGTATCGGTTAAAAATACGATGTCTTGTTAGAAATCGAAATACCTATAGAAAAGTTAATCATTAAAATAATAAACTATAACGATGTAATATAATAATAGTAGAGTGCAACATTACAAAAGGTACGTCATATTGATCGATTAAATGTATAGAAAAGAAAGGGAAATGAAACGAAGAAACAATTCTCTTCAGGAATTGATATAAAATAATAATAGTAACAAAGTGAATCGTTAAAATTGTAAACTACAACGTTGTAATATAATAACGATGATAGAGAATATAATGCTGTATTATAAACGTACGTCGTATTGATCGATTGATTAGAAGAGAAAAGAAAAGAGACGAACAATGTTTTTTTCTTCTTTCTTTTTTTTTTTGCAATGATAAAAATAAATGTAAAATGAAAGTAATAATAAGTTAAATCGTTCAAATTATAAACTACAACGATGTAATGTAACAGCGATGACAAAGAATATAATGTAATATTACAAACGTACGTTATATCCATTGATTAAAAGAGAAAAGAAAAGAGAAAAGCGATTTTCTTTCTTTTCTTTTCTTTTCTTTTTCTTTTTTTTTTTTTTTGAAATGATAAAAATAAATGTAGAATAAAAATAATCATAACAAATAAATCATTAAAATTATAAACTACAACGTTGTAGTATAATAACGATAAAGAATGTAATGCAATGTTACAAACGTACGTCATATTGATTGATTAAAAGAGAGAGGAAAAGAGAATAGCAATTTTTTTTTTTTTTACAATAATAAAAATAAATTAAAAAGTAATAATAACCAGTGAATCATTAAAATCATAAACTACAACGATGTAGCGGATGTAATAATGGTAATAAAAAATATGAAACAATATTATGAACAGACGTTGTATTAATCAATAAAAGAGAAAAGGAAATAAAAAAAATCCGCTTTGTTCTTTTTTCACAAAAATAGAAATAGATATAAAATAATAGTAATAATAATAATAATAATAATAATAATAATAATAATAATAATAATAATAACAACAACAACAACAATAACAAGCGAATCAGTAAAATCATAAACTGCAACGAATGTAGTAGTTATAATTATAATGATAAAATATATAATAAATATAATATTACGAACAGACATCATGCTGATAATAATAAGAGAAAAAAAAGAAGAAGAAGAAGAAGAAGAAGGAAGAAGAAAAGAAAATTTTTCCCAAGAATAAAAATGAATGTAACATAAAAATATCAACAACAATAACGAGAGAAAATATATACGTTTTATATACACATCCATATAATGATCCTGAAAAATTTCTCAAGAAAAAGTTTACACAAATTAGCTCTTGGCTCGATTCACTCAAGATCCAATCCCCCCCCACCCCACCCCCACCCCCACCCCCTCGTAACAATAACTATTATACAAGAACTATAACGAAGGAAGAAAATTTTTTCGTGATAACGAGCCGCGACGAATTTCTATAAGGAAAAGGAAAAAAGAAAAAAGAAAATTAAAGAAAAAAATATAAGAAAAAAAAGAGAAGAAAATAAAGCAGAGAAACAAAAAATAAAAATAAAAAGGGAATTAACTACATAACACTTTCGTAATGAGGAAATAAGACGTAAGGTTTTACGTTTCCGTGTGTTAACGAGTGCGAACGTGAGCACGAGTGTGAAAAAAAGAAAGAAAGAAAGAAAGACAGAAAGAAAGAAAGAGATGAAAGGAGAATACGATGGCGTGAAATTAATTAATTTTAAGTCCGGAAGACGAAGAGGATGGAATTTCTCGTTGACGTAAGTTACGCTGTTGAGAATGCTCCAGATCCGTGTGGTACACCGGACTCCGATAAACGTAGACCGATGTCATAAAACTTCGGTGCAGTCGGTTACTACGTGTGCATTCTCTCTCTGTCTCTCTCTCTCTCTCTCTCTCTCTCTCTCTCTTTCTCTCAATTTCGTTATCTATTTCTGTGTCTTATATTCATTGCTGTTACTACTTTTCTTTCTTCGAGCACGAGCCAACCCCCCAACAACGAAAAGAAGGACAACATTGACTCGTACGTGTGCTTCTTCTTCTCTCTCTCTCTCTCTCTCTCTCTCTCTCTGTCTGTCTGTCTGATTGTTTGTCTGTCTGTCTGTCTATCTTTCTCTCTTTCTCTCTTTCTCTCTTTTTCTCTTTTTCTCTTTCTTCGAGCATAAGCCAGAAAACAAAAAAAAGAGAACAATTGAAGGAAAGAGAGAGAGAGAGAGAGAGAGAGAGAGAGAGGGAAGGAGGGAGGGAGGGAGAGGGAGCAAGTCTCGTTGGAAGCAGCCAGTACTTTTGCTTGCCCTTTACGTGAGCCACATAAAAAGAATAGGGGAGAGAGGAGGAAAGAGGGAGAAGAAGAGAAGAAGAGGGAAAGAGTAAAGAGAGAGAGAGCATTTCGTTCGGAAAAGAAATTGCGTTACTTTCTCGAAATGAGGGCTCCACCCCTCTGTTAAAGCACCAAATTCCGGTTAGTAACGAGGACACGCGTTACAACAACGAACTAAACTCGTTTTCACCTTTTATACTTGTGGCCAAATCGATGTCAGCTCTCAAGCCTACGGCGAAAAAATGGATCCTTGTTTCTCTTTCTATCTAGTAATAATAATAATAATAATTATTATTATTATTATTATTATTATATAAATAATTATTATTTATTATATATATTATTATTTATTTATTTCAAAGAAAAAAAATTTAACTTAGAAATTTTCACCTTTCTCTCTCTCTCTCTCTCTCTCTCTCTTTTTTTCATTCCCTGAAGACAAGTTAAATATTGGCAACCCCATCGAGACACGGACTAATTTGTCGACTACTTCCCGCACCAGTCGGTATAAGGGTAGCGTATAATTAATCAAGAATTCCGACAATTAAGATGAACTTCTCGAGGTAACGTTTTCCATTTCTCTCTCCCCCCCCCTCTCTCTCTCTCTATCTCTCTCTCTGTCTTTCTTTCTTTTTCTCGTTCCTTCTTTTGAAAGAAGAGACTATCAACGATGGAAGTTTAAAGTTAGCAAGTATTTCGATTTCGTTCCGCTTCGAGCTCAACGTACTTTGTTTCTCATACTTTCCATTTCGATGACAACGTTAAAAAACTTTTCTAATTGCACATTTCGCGTTGCTCTATCATTCGCGATAAATTTATTTATTTACTTTAAACAATCAAAACTATCATTGGAATTACTGTAATACAATTTATGCGCGTACATACGATTCGTTTGTAAAAAAAAAAAAAAAAAA
>NC_057685.1:3253484-3254305 GCF_014466175.1 Vespula pensylvanica | reverse complement strand
AAAAAAACGAACAAAAAATACATCTACATATGATCAAAAAATCACAAACGTAACGAAAACTTTTACGAACAATCATTTAATATTATACTATTATATTAATATTGTGTATGTATACACACACACACACATACACAAACATCTATTACATAAAAAAAGTTCCAACATTCAATAACATCAACAAAACCCCGGATCACCAACAAACGAACAAAGAGAAAAGTTAAAAAATTGACGAAAGAATAAAAAATGAAAGAAAAAGAAAAAAAGAAAGAAAAAGAAAACCTAACACTTTACCATATTATCGATCGTAATCTCCGACCGAACGATCTCAAAAAAAAAAAAAGAAAAGAAAAAGTAAAGAAAAAGAAAAAATAAATAAAAAAAGAGCGAATAAAAAAGAACCGAGTAAAATAACGCGAAGGAAAAATAAGAAGAATGAACGATAAAAAGAAAAAAGAAAAAAGAAAAAAGAAAAAAGAAAAAAATAGAAAAAAGAGAAAAATAAAAAAAAGAAATAAAAAAAAGAGAGAGAGAGAAATCGGTACAATTCAATGGATAAGGGTTCATGTATTATACTACGTACAGCGCACTGATTGATGGACGAAGTTGCGGTACGGACTTCCGAGCGAACGAGAACGACACACCCAGGTCGGCCCCATTTTCACGAACCACCAGCACTCCCACCCTCATCTCCCAGCCACCCTGCCTGCTCGCCACCCCATCGCGTTCGTCCACCAACCTCTTTTACCCTCTTACGAACGAGAACGAGTACCAAACCAAAACCCGTCTGCGCTCTCTCTCTCTCTCTCTCTCTCTCTCTCTCT
>NC_057685.1:3245344-3247844 GCF_014466175.1 Vespula pensylvanica | reverse complement strand
AGAAAAACAATTACTCCATTTCGGAGATTATTCAGACCCATAGTAAAGCTCGTGATAGCACAAGCTAGGCTCTAGTAACGTTTTTACAGTCTGACAAAAGAATTTAGGGTGAAAAGTCACGAAAAGGGGTTAATTGATTTTTTTTTTTGTAACATCACTTAAGAACTTTTGACTTACTCTTATAAAGAGAGAAAGAGAGAAAGAGAGAAAAAGAGAGAGAGAGAGAGAGAGAGAGAAAGAGAGAGAACTTCGACAAAAAGTCGAAACACGAGACGAAACATTTTCATCTTCTTTTTCTTTGTCTTTTTTTTTGTTTTTGTTTTTTTGTTTTATTTTTGTTTGTTTTTTTTTTTCTTTATTTTTCGTTTCGTTACTTCGCCATAGTCTTTTCTTTCCCGCTGCCTCTATTATTAGATTTATCGAAAAAACTCGTGAAATATATTGACGAAAGGAAGAAAAAGATAAATAATGGTTAATGATCGGAACTCACGAGTGAGAGAGAGGGGGAGAGAGAGAGAGAGAGAGAGACAAAGAGAGAGAGTTAAAAAATGAGTCGGTTGAATCCACTGAAATTAACGTGTAAACTCACGCAATGCCGTGACGCGTTACTCTTTCTTGTTCTTTCTTTCTTTCTTTGATCACGCGATCTCTCTCTCTCTCTCTCTCTCTCTCTCTCTCTCTCTCTCTCTCTCTCTCTTTCTCTCTGTGTATAGTACCAACCACCAATTATTCCAAACTCACCTACTCACCCCCATTCCACTATTCCTTTTCTTCTTTATCTAACAAAAGGGAAAATGGATTCGGTAGTTAACCTGTTAATCCGACAAAATTTGTGATCATCGGTTAAACGTGAACGTACTTAAGCAAATAAGTAATTACTAGCCCTGCAATTTATTTTGATCATTTTAGATCGCGAGATACTCGTTTAATTTCCACGATTAACAAGTTGGACGATGAAAATTTATCGACAGGATACGTCATAACGCGTACGATCAAAATTTCGAATTTAATTACCGATAATTAACGATGACTTTTGACATCCATGAAATCTTCGTAAAACGATACTCGAGAGAAGAACATTAATAAATATTATCTTTCTCCCGTTTCATTTGCAATAAAAAAAAAAGAAAAAAAATACATTAATTAATAAATAAAAACAAAAGGAGAAGGAAACATATTTCATGTAAATTACGAATTTCCATGATAATTACTCTGTATTTTTTATGATCTTAGAATCCTCGTAACACAACTTCGAGAGAGGAACGTATATATTAAAATGATAAGATAATAAGAAAGAATTTTCTTCGTTGCGTTTAATTTACATTCCGGAAAAGAAGAAAAAAAAAAGCAAAAGAAAATAAACAAAGAAAGAAAGAAAGAAAGAAAGACAGAAAGAAAGAAAGAAAACACATTTCATTTAAATTTCGAATTTTCCATTATGAATCTTGAAGATATTTGACGATCTTAGAATTTTACGTACTTACGGGTTCGAAAGAAGAAAGTAAAAATAAGGAAAGAAGAAAAAAAAATGAAAAATGAAAATGAAAGAAGAAAAGAAAAAGAAAAATTTTTAGCCGAAAGCAAAATAAAAAGATGAGCAAGAAAAGAGCGTAGTTAATAAAAAAAAGAAAAATCAGAGAATCAAAATTCGATGTTCGAACCTTGGAGAGATTGTAAAATTTGTCGTTAGCATGAATAGAGAGTACTAACCTACGGGCTAGCTAGGTAGCTAGCTTAAGTAGCTAACTAACTGACTAACTATAGTCATACACAGTTATCGTTACTATCGTTATCACGTTTCACTGACATTTTTCCGATTCTGCTTTTCCCTTATTTTAGTCGAGTTTTGAAGCGTGCGTGGTTCTTAGAGCCGTTAGATCGTACTTTCTCGTTCACTTTTTCACGAAGAGAAGAATGAAGGAAGAAAGAAAGAAAGAAAGAAAGAAAGAAAGAAAGAAAGAAAGAAAGAAAGAAAGAAAGAAAAAGAAAGAGGAGAACGGCAACGGTTAGAACCAGGTTCGGTAAGGGGCTTCCCTTTTTACACTTTTTACTCTTAACTCCCACTTTCATTCGGCTAAGAACGTCGCTAAACGACGTAACTTTTATCGGCGGCCATCTCGACTTTGCAAACTGAGCTGTTACAAGGGACGAGAAGAAAGAAAAAGAAAAAGAAAAAGAAAAAGAAAAAGAAGAGGAAAGTGGGAGGAGTAGGAGAAGGAGAGAGAGAGAGAGAGAGAGAGAGAGAGAGAGAGAGAGAGGTGGAGGAGGAGGAGGAGGAGATTGGAGGAGGAAAAGAGAACGACAACGACAATGACGACGAAGACGATGGCTTCGACCTAACGGAGAAAAGGTTGGAGAGGTTCGAAGTCGTTTAAAGTTCTACGAGCCTTTGACGCCAGCATCTCTTCCTTCAAATTGCTTCGAGCGTAGTTGAGACGAATACGAGAGAAGGAGAGAGAAAGAGAGATAGATAGATAGATACATATATAGATAGAGATAG
>NC_057685.1:3242774-3245215 GCF_014466175.1 Vespula pensylvanica | reverse complement strand
CTCTCTCTCTCTCTCTCTCTCTCTCTCTCTCTCTCTCTCTTTATGTGTGTGTGTTTGTGTGTTTGAGAAGAAAGAGGGAGAGAGAATAAACGTCGATGCTGAACGAGAAGGAAGGTGCTGTGTGCTTACAGCAAACTTTAATGAGAGAGAGAGAGAGAGAGAGAGAGAGAGAGAGAGAGAGAGAGAGAGAGAGGCTATTCGTAAATCGATAACTCGCCAAGTGAAATGTACGCACGACCGAGCCGAAAACCAATCTACGGGAATTAACTTTAATTCGATATCAATAATTTGCTTCTCTCGGGAGGCGTGGCAGTTCGTTATTATCCCCACCCTTAAATTCTCTCCTCGACCGTGGAAATGTTTAAATGGAATCTTCATTGAAACTTCATTTTTCTTTCTTTCTTTCTTTCTTTCTTTCTTTCTTTCTTTCTTCATTTCTCGTCTTTTCTTTTCTTTTCTTTTTTTTTCTTTTCTTTTTTTATTCCGACATTCTGAATTTCGTTCTGATGAATTAAAACGACAAGACGAATGAAAAAGAAAAAAGAAAATAAAAAAGAAAAAAGAAAACTGTAAGAAAGAAAAAAAGAAAGAAAGAACGATCTTTGATCAATAAGACCAATATCACCGCCATTGAACTTATCCTATCGTATACATACACACACACACACATTTTTTTAATTTATTGTTTTACTTCTTTCACTTTTGTATCTTTCTTTTTTTTTATTTTACAACATGCAACTTCTTTTTCAGACGAAATGTGAATTTTGGAATGATAGAAAAAAATCTCTAGAGATTAAACGGAAAATCGAATTGGTTTGATTACGACGAAAACGGAAGGAGGAAACCTCGAGAAGGAAAACATGATGATGTACATGATATATGTGTTATATATAGGTATATAAAGGATGTGTATATGTGTGCATACATGTTTGTTATCACACAAAAATATTCTCGAACATTTTCAACGTAAGAGCGATGCTATTATGCAACCAACATTGATCCCAAGAAGATCGATCAGCTTCAATGACGTTCTTCAACGATCCCGGAAGATATATATATATATATATATATATATATATATATATAACGAAAATAGCTGAGAGATGTTTTTCATTCAAAATCGAGCACAATGAAATCGATTTTTCTCGACATTCATATTGAAAATATAATTGAATTACAATGAAAACAAAAAATTTGTAAAACAGAAATAGGAAGCTTTGAAGATTAATTATGCGATTTTGAAGAAGCATACGTAAAGCAGCATTATTTATTCCTGATTGAGTTATACGTTTTCAAAGTTATATCTATAGACAATTATAGATAATTAAACATATCGTTTTTGAAGTAATATTTTCAAAAGAACGAACTACTTCCGTTTCAAACATTTTTATTCGATTTGTAAATTTCATGATATTTTTCATTGTTTAGATAAAAAGATTTAGAATAGATTAAAAATATAAGATATAAGAAGATGGGATAAAACAAGATGGAATGGAATCGGATAGAAACATAATATAATCGAAGAGGAACAAATAGGATCGAATAGGATCGAATAGGATCTAACGGAATAAAATAAAATCGAATAGGAACAAAAAGGATCGAATAAAATCTATCTAGGATCAAATAGAACAGAATAAAATCAAATAGAATCGAATAGGATCGAATAGAAGGAAATGGAAAGGGATAAAATCGAATAGGATCGAATATGGTCGTATGGGACCGAATAGGATCGAATAGGACCGAATAAAATAAAAAATTATCGAATAGGACCGGATGGATCGAACAGGATCGAAACGAATCAAATATGATCGAGAAAGATCGATTCGGATCGATTCGGATCAAATAAGATCCGAAATCGATCAATTATTCGATCCTTTTCGATCCTCGTGGATCCTATTCAATCCCTTTTCGAATCCTACTCAATCCTTCTCGATCCTCTTTGATCCAATTCGATCCTATCCGATCCTATCCGATCTTATTTGGCCCTTATTCGATTTTGTTCGATCTTATTCGATCGTTTCCGATCCTATTTCATTAAAAATTATTAAATCTTATTCGGTCCTATTTAATCCTATTTGAATATATCTTATCTTATCATATCTTAAACAATATAAAATATCGTAATATATGAAAGATTGAATGAAAAACTGAATGATAAAAGAGTGTTTCGAACAAGAGTTGTTCGGTTTTTTTTTTCTTTTTTTTTTTTCTTTTTTTTTACATAAAATATGATATTTATATAAAGATTATTAATTTCCATTTAAAGATATAAACGATCGCTTCAAAAAAAAAAAAAATATATATATATATACATCGAATCGTGAATGAACGATGCTGTCATATATTTGCTTTCCAAAATCATTCCATCTTTATTTAAATACACACACGCGCATACACACAAAATTTAATTTTGAGATAATTATAATAAAATGAAATAAAAA
>NC_057685.1:3240480-3242764 GCF_014466175.1 Vespula pensylvanica | reverse complement strand
AAAAAAATAATTCAATTTGAGTTTAGACGAATCTCTTCTCTATGAATCATATTCAACAACCTCCAACGTTAAGTATCGTACATAAAAAAAAAAAAAAAATAAATAAAATGAAATAAAATAAAGTAAAATAAAAAGAAATTAAAACAAAAAAAATTACAACAAAAGGAAAGAAATAAAAAATAAGAGAAAATAAAAAGGAAAAAAAGGAGAAGAAGAATACTGAAGGATACAAAAAAAAAAAAAAATGCGAATAATGCTCGTTCGGTAATCTATAGAAAGATGATAGAAAGGCACGCGAGAACATATAAACATACACTCTATAGATTTTCTCGCGGGGATCTCGATAGCTTTGAACGGTACACTGACGCCATTGTAACGCAACCATGGCGGACGGATACGCCATTGTCCGTGACGAATTTCTCTTGATACAGTAGTGAATGTCCGATGCCGCCCACTTTCTTCATTAATCTTTGTCAGATGGTTAGAAAATAAGGATACCAAAGGTCGCTTCTCGTCATCCACATCGCTTCAACGATCACAACTCTCCCAAGTTTCCACGCATATAAAATAAAAAAAAAAAAAAAAAATAAAATAAAATAAAAATAAAAATAAAAAAAAATGAAAATAAAAAAAATGGAAAAGAAAAAGAAGAAAAAGAAGAGAAAAAAAAAAAAGACAAGAATATATATTCTGTCTGTCTCTATCCCTTTCTCTTTCTCTTTTTCTCGAACTTCCGTTTGTTATACGAGTATATCCGGCAGATAACGCTCGTCTGACACGTCATCTTTCCATTTCCCTTGAACTCGCCTTGAAAATTCGATTTTTATGACACTGGATATATATGTACTTATGTAAAGCTTGGAGCTTATTATAAAAAGTCCTTTCGAGGATGAAGCGAAAGAAAATAATATCGTAGAGATATCCTATGGTAACGGGTAGTTATCCTATAGATGGACCCGAATGTTTCCTAGATGAATTTAAAAATCAATTATCCTTTCTACTTGGATCTTTTACGGTAATTTTCCTTTTTCTTCTTCTTCTCTTTCTTTTCTTTTTTCTTTTTGTTTGTTTTTAGACTCCTTCAAAAAAAAAAAAACAGAATTATAAATCGTTCGTTAGAAACTTTTGGTCCGTTCTGTGAACTCGGTTCTGTGGATTGAAAGTTTTTTTTCATTCTCGATTCTATACTGAATCGTCATGTCTTCTATTTTTTTTTTTTTTTTTTTTTTTCCCCAACACCATCACCATTCGTATTTCGAATTCTTGCGAAACTCAGTGATGGGTTATTCGCCGATGGAATTCGAAAAATATTTCAATGCTGGAAATTTTGTTTCTTTTTTCTTTTTCTTTTTCTTTTTTTTTTTTTCAAGTCGATTTTCGACGGACGAAATGTTATCAGGAACAACTTTCGAACACATTTTCAGGAAATACATTCGAAGTCGACGTCGATCTTGGATATTTCCATCGACAAACGACGTTCTGTTGACACTCGGTATCATGCACTCTGGGGATTCTATTTTCGGTATTTACAAATATACATACTTGTTGCATTTATCTATGGAAATAAAAAAATATATATATATATACACACACATACACACACGTGTTTTGAACTTATATATTTGAATGCGAGACTCGCTTGTAAAATGTTCGTTTCCATAGGCGATTGATTTATTTCTATTTTCTTTTCTTTTTTTCTTTTCTTTTTTTTTTTTTTGATTACACGTCACATGATCGGACATGTTCTACATTCGTAAAATATATCGTCAACACGTGCGACCTACTTGAAAACTACTTTCATTTTCTCCAGAGATGATCTCGGTTTTGAAAGAGAAAAAAAGCAAAGAAAAGGAAAAAGAAGAAAGAAAGAAAGAAAGAAAGAAAGAAAATGAAAAAAGAGCAAGTAATTTTCTTTGTAACTTTCGAAGAAAATCGGATAAAATGGAACGAAGTCGATTCTTTTTTCCGTAGCTTGACAACGAAAACGAAGAACACGTTAATCCGAATTGAAAGGAACTTCATAACTGCTTTATTTTATTTTTATTTATTTTCTCTCTCTTTTTTATTTCGACGAAGACGAATTTTCCGAACGAGCTGATTTTCTCGTTATTCGTTCGAATTTCTATCTTCTTTATTCAATATTATTGGATCAATCAACGATTAATGTCGACATTTTTTAATACCCGATGAGCCATGAATTTCTATACGAACCAAAAGTTCCTAGATTATTTTAAAAATCAATTACTCCTTTTTGGGATTATTATTTCTTTTTCTTTTTTTTTTT
>NC_057685.1:3224635-3240398 GCF_014466175.1 Vespula pensylvanica | reverse complement strand
AAAAAAAAAAAAAGAATAATTAGCTTAAAAAATCTCAAAAAAAAAGAGAAAGAGAGAGAGAGAGACAGAAATAAAAAGATCGATGTTTAAAATGAGTTAGAGAGTTTGGCCGAACCTATATCCAAAATTTCGAATATTAATTAATGGCTGATTCGATAATAACCAAATCTCGTGAAAACTTATCAGAATTATAAAAAAAGAGAAAGAGAGAGAGAGAGAGAGAGAGAAAGAGAGAGAAATATAGTACTAGTAGACCTAACGATTCCACGTTTCGTTTTGAAATACCAAGGAGAAGTAATAAAACGAAACGACGGTGATACGAATCGTGCGAAAATAAGAGAAACGTGGTAGGATCGTGTCCTTTCGTAAGATTGCCACTACGACTCGTCCCTCTCTCTCTCTCTCTTTCATTCGAGCATTTTAGAGTCCGTCCATGAAGCTCGAACTGCTAAGGTTATTCAAATTCTTCAAGAAAAATGAAATCTCCCTTGAGCATCGTTATAGTCATTTTCACTAACCTAACTCAAAGATAGCGTAAAGGAAAAACGAGAGAGAAAGAAAAAGAGAGAGAGGAGAGAGAATGAAAAGGAAAAAGAAAAAGGAACGAAAGGATAGTACGATAATCGTTGCGTGTGAAATTCAGAAGTATAAAAGAATTCCGAACTGTAAACTTTTGGTTAGCAGCTTTTCTTTCCATCTACAGGAAGTAAGAAAAAAAAAGAATAAAAAAAAGAAAAGAGAGAGAGAGAGAGAGTGAGAGAGAGAGAGTGAGAGAGAGAGAGAAGCTGGAAGGAAAACACATTGGAAGTAAACGATCCCTTTAAAATATATCCCCAAGGGACTTTCACCTCAATTGTGTAGTGATACTTACTATCGATCCGCCCTTTGTCTTTCTCTCTCTCTCTCTCCCTCTCTTTTGGTCTCTTTCTATCTATCTTTCTCTCTTTTCGATTCGATTAAAGCCGTCGTATATCTTCTTTCCGTTTCGTTTTCTACGAAGGAAAGAGCAGCTGGAACGAATCCTATGTAGAGAGATAACGACGAACGATACGAAGGAGAAACTAGTAAAGCTACGTGAGCGTGTATATGTAAGATATATATGTATATAAATATATATATACGTATGTCGTGTTTACTCATGTATTATACGTATATGTGAATATCTATGTGTATATGCGTGTGTGGGCGTGCATTTTCTGTAACGTTGAAGTGATAGTTCTACATCACGAAGAGAAAGTATATTTACCGTTAGGGTAAGGTTTAGATAGTGTCTATGGATGGAAATGACAAAATGGTTTGATCTCGTTTAAAAAGAGGAGGACTATGCGATACTAAAAAAAAAAAAAAAAAAAAGTAGTGAAAAGAGATAGAGGGGAAAAAAAACAAAGTGCGAGATATTTGGACAAGATGTATATACGTGTGTATCGAAGCGTATATCGATTTCAGAGAAGGACGAAGAGAAAGAGGAGGTGGAGAAAGTGGAGGTGATGACGATAGTAGTTGTGAGGAAACCCGCATCCTCTTCTCTCTGTATGACACAATACTAAATTCATATTCTCGTAGATCGAGCTTACATTTCCGCAACGACATGACCTTTTATCAATGGTTCTCTATCCTACGTGTCGATATTGTATTCAAATGATATAAAAGAGAAAGATAGATATATAGATAGATGGATAAATAAAGAGAGAGAGAGAGAGAGAGAGAGAGAGAGAAATTTTATCGTATTTTTGTATTCTCTTGAAAAAAGAAAAAAAAACACACACACACAAATACAATGAAGTTTAGACGGAACAATGTACGAAGGTAATTCGTTGTTCGAGAATCGATAACGAAGTCAACTAAAGGACAATGAAAACGATAATAATAGTAGGTAGATTACACGCGCTAATACACAACGTATTGTTCGGCATAGTTCGTCAACGTGTTCATTAATTACCTAAATGCACTACATCATGACGTGCTTGCTGTACTTTGGGTTCATATATTCCCTTCATAATTTATTGATTTATACGGGCGATATATAATAGCGTTAATAATTAATATCTCTAATTGATGCACATTGGCTAATGGAAAGATTTGATATGTCGGGCAGATAGAGAAAGAAAGTTAAAAAAAAAAAAAAAGAAAGAAAGAAAGAAAGAAAAGAAGAAGAAGAAAAAGGATATTAATTAAACTCAACTTTCTCTCTCTCTCTCTCTCTCTCCTTATTAAAATTTTTTTTTATCAAAAAAAAAAAGCTTCATACAATATTTCCTTAAAGATAGCTTGGTATGCCGGTTTTGTTACGAATAAGGAATGAAACGATAAAGGAAGAACGCAATGAATGCTCATAAAAAATACAAAATGCAAAAGACAAAAAGAAAAGAAAAATGAAGGAATAAAAAAAAAAAAAACAACAAAAAGGAAAACTCGTAAGGAAAGGAAGGCGCATAAATTAAGCGCGAACACTGGATCAGAGACCGAAATAAAGACCGTCTGTTTGTCGAGCACTCAGGATATCCGCATGAAAAGTTCTCCGGTAACGGTTGGAGTGGCCATTTTACCGACCGAAAAATATAGTACCAGACTTACGGCCGCAAATTTTCGAGAGAATTTATGCTCTCTCTCTCTCTCTCTCTCTCTCTCTCTCTCTCCCCTACCTCTCTCTCCCACACATTTTCCCTCTACCCGAGAAACTACGATTAATTTCGTTCTCTTACAAAACTACCACGAGAATTTCAACCTGAAAACTGACTACGAATTGATCCGAACGATGTTCAAGTACACTTGAATTGCGTTAATAGAAGAAAGAAAGAAAAGGAGAACGGAAGAGAAAAGAAAAGAAAAAAAAGATAAGAAAATCAGAGAAGAAAAACGTTCTTATCGATTCAGCACAATGTTAATTAATAGATCAATCAATAAATGAACAAACAAACAAACAAACAAATAAATAAATAAATAAATGAATGAATAAATAGATAAATGTATAAATAAATAAGAATACAAAAAAAAAAGAAAGATTTTCTTTGTTGGAATATAGAAATATCGACGTACGTGCATAGGTACATTGATAGACATAAAAGCTGGATCATTTTTCACGAGGTCAAAATTTCGGAATAACGGTGGCAACGCGATCGACTTTAGGTCGATTTTGCACCTTTGAATGAGGCTATTCAAAGGTGGTATTCATCGCTGGTCCCATACCATGGCGCATAGTTTCATTGAAATGACGCGAGACTCGCATTCACGCAAACCACAACGGCTCTAGTCCGCGTTTTCAGCCATCCTGGTCCTTGCGCACATACATACACACACACACACACACACGCACACACATTCTCTCTCTCTCTCTCTCTCTCTCTCTCTCTCTCTCTCTCTCTCTTTCTCTCTGTCTCTCTCGATCCCTTTCTGGTAGGACACCCTCTGCTTTATCCGGAAATCGTAGCTGCAAAATCCCGATAGGACATTAGGATATTGCGAAGCTAGTTGCGTTGTGTCGGCCATTCATTCGCAGCCTCTGCCACGATTCGTGGCAAACAAATCTCTCTCTCTCTCTCTCTCTCTCTCTCTCTCTCTCTCTCTCTCTCTCTCTCTCTCTCTCTCTCTCTCTCTCTCTCTCTCTCTCTCACACACACACACACACATACACTCTCTAACTATTTCTCACAAACACGAGAGAATCCGTATATATAATTCCCTACGTCGAAGCTCTTTCCGATTCTTTCTAAACGAGAAAAAAAAAAGTGAAACAGGTTATTCCTATAGACCTTCAAAGTAGTCTTTGAAGTGTAAAGAATAAACGTGTACGTAGAAAAAGGTCCTTTACATTCGCTCGATCTATCGTTCGAACAAATAGATAGTACATACATATGTACCATCTAGAGTTCCTTCGCTTCGGTCAAAACGATTTCTAAAATACCGACGTAGCAAGTTAGTACAGTGCGCGTCAATAACGGTGTCTGCGCCTTGAGTTTCATCGTTTATATGACGACAATTAAAACGATCGATTTTATTCACATAATTGAAAAAAAAAAAAAAGAAATGTAATAATGTAACGATGTAATAAAAAATGTATTTAAGAGCGAGTAGTAATCTTGAAAATAAAGGAAATCGATTAGCGTTAGTTAACGTTGCTTAATCTATGAGTCATTATCGACGCGGACTGTACTCACTGATCTATGCATCTATCAAATTAAAGGGAAGAACGTAAGCGATATAATTTACAATAGTACGTAGAGTTGGGACCCTCTTCATGTTGTTAAATTATTGAACGACGCAAAGCAATTATTTCCGCTAGCGAGAATCCTTTGCCAGTGATGACGAGATGCCGATGATTAACGAAGTTCGTCTAGTTTCGGTATGTCAAGTTATCAATTAACTAGCGATAATGAAGCGTTCAACAATGGACGTATGCGAGGTGGAATGCAATCGGATTATGATAGAGGTGACCATGATTACATAAGGCTAACGAGATATTCGGTTATAGTCAGACTAGAGAAACGAAATTTCTGAAAATATATATATATATATATATATATATATATATATATACACACATGCATATTATCTCGATCATGAATCAATAATATAACGATGATGATCGATCGAGTCTAATTTTTATGATAAAACTCATAAAATATATGATTGATTTAACGTGATAAAAGCTTTCAAAGCAATTCAATTATAGAACGAGTAAATTATGTATATATATCGTCTAGGTAGATATTTAATATAAGTTTAGCTTTTTTTATTCCACGTTTATCAATACTTCTCACGTGATTTAACAAACATTTTGTACGATAATCGATTATTTTTCACAACGAAACGTAACGAATGAAAATTAATAAACGCATTACGAAAAGAACTTATTCCGCGACATGTAAAACATAAAGAGTATGCGTTACCGAGAGAGAAATAAATTCATTGGTTTTCGATTTATCGCGAATAGAAATCAATCTGCTACGAGAGACACGGTAATATTTGAAATTTTAAAATATACATCTGCGTACGCGATCGCCTCGCAATATCGTCCGATAAAATGCACACGTTTTACGAACTTTCTACGAATGTTAACTTTGCAAATAAATTAATGCAGAATAATACGAGCGACAGAACGAAAAAGATATAAAGAGAGAAGGCGAGAGACGAAAATACCAAAAAAAAAAAAAAAGAAATAATAATAATAATAATAATAATAATACAACGGTATTCGATTTCTTTAGCAATAATTAAAGAAATATAAAATTATTTTTATTCCATATAAAAAATAAAGAAAGGAGGGAGACAAAGACAAATAAAAAAATAAAAAAAAAAAAACAGAAATCTAACGAAACGACGAAACGATTTGTTATTTAAAAAAAAAAAAAAAAAAGAAAATTGTTTCGAAGATGTCTATACGTATTTACAGTCAAGAATACACACACACTACGTGAAGTGACTCGCGCACAAAGATAAAAAGATGACACGCATGCTGAACGGCTGCTGCTTTTGGGTAAACATTTAAACGCAAGTCCTACGAGGAGTCTCGTAGGACAGGAGGATTATTAATCTCTTGGCAAACATTACTAACGAAGGGCGACCTCGACTATGTACGTACGTAAGCACAAGGACTGTGCAAAGTCGGGATTGCCTCGAGCAAGCAATCAATCTCTTCTTCGTGTCACCATTCTCTCCCTTCACGTATACTTTACTTCAGTCAAGAAACTCTCCATTTTTTAACTCCTCTTTCTCTCCCCCCCCCCTCTCCCCCTCTCTCTATCTATCTGTTTTTCTCTCTTTCTCTTATTTGTTTATAAAAATACAACCAGTCCTTTTTTATTCAGAGAATCCCCAAGTAATTTTGCTTATATTGTTGCTAAAAATAAAAAGTTTCTAAAAAAAAAAAGCATCAAAGATCAAAGATGAAATAAAAAGCAAGAGTCAAGAATAAGTTCCAACCGTGTAAAAATGTTTATACATATTTCGTAAACGTAAGGTTTATCGTAAACGTAGCGATACGATCGTATATAAAAATTACAGTTTCTGTTTTTTTTTTCTTTTTTGTAGAACCTATGATTAATCCAATACAACAGGAAAAAATAAAAGATCAGATAACACGAGATAAAACGTGTCCGGTACATTTCCTTTTCTATCTCAATTAATGAATTATTAAGCTTTACGGTAATTGAAATGAAAATTTCTATAATTTTCATTCTAATATCAAAAAAAAAAAAAAAAAAAAGATATATATATACGAAAATTCCTTTAATCGCGTGTACTTTCTCTTGATTGGTGTCTAACATAAAGAAGAAAAGAAAAGAAAAGAAAGAAAAAAAAAGAATACCTACACCAAAGTGAAATTTTAGCCGCAATAACGTTCTAATGAAACTCCCTTATCTCTCTTGTGTGCTTGGCAAATTCCAAGAGTTAGGGTACGAGGGAGAAAAGAAAGATGAATGAAAATACAAAACGAAGAATACAAACGAAAAGAAAGAAAAAGAGAAAGGGTACACGCGATTAATAACTAAAAGTTCTTCGTTCCTCTTTCATTATCTCCGAATGACGATTATCTCTGCACTGTGAAATGAATTCTATGTACGTTAATACATAGATCATAATTAATGTCGGTGAGATTAGTGTTGATTATTCGGGAATTTTCATTCAAGGCCATCTGGTCTATACGCTCTTTCTCTCTTGCTTTTCTTTTTTGGAATTCCGTCAAGAGCTTTTCCTTTCGAGCTCTAGACGCAATTCATACGAGAAAAGAGAGAGAGAAAGAGAGAGAAAAAGCTATATAAAAAAAAAGCGTGTATAACTCGATGGCGTGGCCAGCTGGCAAGGCTCGCAAAACGAATTATAAGAGAAGCCAGGGTAGTTACGTGGAAAGACTAAGAAATATGAAAAGGGATGTGCGTGTTTGTGTTAGCGCATGCGCGCCTACAAATAGTCTACATAAGGTTAGCAGACGAGCATTCCATTTACTGCAATCGCATTTTTGCCGTCGCAAGAGGGTGCAAACGGGTCGGCTGAAAGGAGCAAGAAAAAGGATGGAAAAGTGGTTCCCATTTCTTAATTAAATTCGCAAGTAATAGCCTCCTCGTCATTTCTTTCTTTCTTTCTTTCTTTCTTTCTTTCTTCTTTTCTTTTCTTTTCTTTTCTTTCCTTCTTTTCCAACCTTCTATTTCTTCTTTCGCTATTATATTTTTTGTCTTTTTTTTTTTTTCGTGGAACAATATTCGTAAGAATCCACGGGTTACCCATCGACTAGACCGTATCGCATTTTCTCTATTCTACGTCGCATTAATTCTCTCTCTTTCTCTCTCTTTCCCGTTAATTAAAAGTAGAAAAGAAATACGTATTGCGTTTAGAACTTACTATTGATAACTTGATTAAAGATGAAAATTCAAAAAGAGGAGGACGAGGAGAAGGAAAAAAAGAACAAATGAAAGAAAGAAAAAAAGAAAAAGAAAAGGAAGAAGAGGAATCGAAATCCACCTTGTGATATACTTCTCCAAAAATCTTTCTTTCTCTCTCTCTCTCTCTCTCTCTCTCTCTCTTTCTCTCTCTCTCCTTTCTTTCTTTCTTTCTTTTTCTGTATTGGAATGTTTATAAGTGATTTAAAAGTTGGCTTACTCGATGTGAACACCCGCACCAGTCGAAAGTTCCAAGTTTATGGCGAAACTCGAATCGAAATCTACGGATTAAAAGTTCTCAGTTCTGTACCAGAGTTAGAAAATCTACGAGGAACTCGATCTAGCAATAGCCTCGCGATCGAGTAGGGTTAAAGCAAGAGAGATTCTACTGTTATTGTGAAAATACGTGATGGCCTCTCTCTCTCTCTCTCTCTCTCTCTCTCTCTCTCTTGCGTTTTCCTCGCTTTTAGAGATGGGATTTTATCGTATGGATTATAAAAGATGAAGGTTGGGTGGGAACGAGGGAGAAAACGGAACTTCTCATAATTTCTAATAAAATGGTACAACGTATCATGATTTTACGAGTTATTCGACCTCAACCAAACCCATTTTCTTATCCTTTCTTTTTTTTTTTTTTTTCTTTTTTTTTCCTTTTCGATAACACTTTCATTGTAATAAAGATAAATTCAGACACACGCCAACAATCTTTTTTCTTTCTCATGCTTTATTGTTCTTTATTTTCTTTTTCTTTTTTTTTTTTTTTTTTATACTTATACTTATCATCGCGTGTTAACAATTAACCTTACGAAAACTAGGTAGACCTCGATGATCTCCATCTTGAATTTATCAATGACAGATCAATGTCAGATTAAAAAAAGCTCTAAGCTTAGGGTCTCATTAAAAGCACGAGAGAAGCGAATCGTTTCATAACTTTCTGTTGGCTGTTATTGATTTTTAAGTTAGTCTCTCGCGCGTTTACGTCCATTAATATCCTTATCGCGATTATTAAGCTTGTCATTACATCTCGAATACGTGTATATATATGTGTGTGTGTGTGTAGATAAAAATATATATGCAGATATAAATACATGTATATATATATATATATATATATATAGATATATATATATATATATATAGAGAGAGAGAGATAAATATAATAAATAAATATATATAAACACGTACACAGACATACATTTCTATATATAAAGAAGTACATAAAAGGTTTAAAATGTACTTCTTATTCCCATTCAATACGAGAAGATATTTCAATTGGAAAATATTTCTGAAATCTGACTCGACCAAGATTGAAAAGGAAAGTATATTGTAATATATAAGTATGTGTGTGTGTGTGTGTGTATATATATTATTGTGAAATACGTTTGCACGATGGACAACTTTAGTTCGCATTCGAGTTAATATCGGAGGAAAATATTTTGTGTGAAATTACACCGATGGAAATCACGAAATATTAAAAACGAGACATCTCGTGGAAAAAAAAAGGAAAAAAAAAAAAAAGAAAAAGAAAAAATTATTTTTCCAGGGATTAATTTCTCGAACGTAAAAAGTTAGAGAAAGAACGTTATCAATTGTGTATACACATAACGTTAAAAATAATGCATAGATGAAATCAACTCCATTTCATTTCCTTTTAAATGTGATCGTATCTCTCTTCGCATTTTCACGATATTACTATTACCATTATTATTGTTCACCTTCTATATTATTCTAGATGATAATAATAACATTACTACTACTGATGATAATAACAATAGTAATGATATATAATAATAAAGTTATGTTATTATATATAACATATATACACGATGTAATTATTAATATATAAAAAATATTTTAATTTAAATATATATATATATATATATATTATCGTATGTATATTTTATAATTATTACAATTGTTCGATTTAACGATATTTCAAAATTTATAAATTAAAGAAAAGAAAAAATACAAAGCAAGAAAGAAAGAAAGAAAGAAAACAATAATAAATAATGTAAACGCGGATATGATTCAAGAATAGACATGGCTTAATTAGATTACGAGATATGTCAAACTACGAGAAGCATCTCATTGGTTGCCATCAATTAACCTTCCGATTAGTTGTCAGATAGAGAATAGTTCCGAGATATACAAGAAACTAAATCGGAGTCGATTGAACGACGAATTATCCATGAAGCTTTACATTCAATATGCTGAGCTCTCTCTCTCTCTCTCTCTCTCTCTTTCTCTCTCTATCTCTCTCTCTCTCACTTTGGCCAACTCGGTTTTCTAATTCGACAGCTGAAAAGGATTCTCTTAGACGGACAGCAGCATCCGGGTTATAAAATTGAGTTGGGAGAGAAGGAATTCTCAATGGCATTCTTAAAAATGACACCTCAAAAGGAATTCTGCATATTACATCTGATGTGAATTCGATCGATTCACGAATTGATATCTTGTCAACTTAAAATCAATTCTTTTCAATTCCCGACAGTTAGAGATTTTTATATTAAATATCTATCTACATGTGTCTTCCTATATTTGTTTGTGCACGTATGTACATACATACACACACACACACACACACACACACACACAAATGTGGTTTAATTCTCGTTTACTAGAGGATGCATAAACGTGAGGAAATAAAAAACAAGTGAAAGAAACGAAGAGATGAACGAGAAGAGAAAAAGAAAGAGAGAGAGAGAGAGGTTTGGATCATAAAGTAGATAAAGTCGAAATAGGTCAGCCAATCGAGCTCAGGGATTTCCCTGGCAGTAAACGCTATTCGGAGAGGGTCAGACAAACATCGAGGGAACCGTAATTAGGTCCGCGAGTAGACGCAGATTAGCGGCTGGTCGTTGAAAATTTTTTCTTTTTTTTTTTCCTTTCTTTCTTTTTCTTTTTATTTTTCTTTTTTCTCCCATCTTATTTCTTCACTTTTTGAAAAGGATTCTAACGTGATCTCAAACAAAAAAAAAAAATAAAAATAAAAAAAAGTAATAATTTGAATACATCTTGTCATGATCTAAAATAAAAAAAAAAAAAAAGAAAAAAGAAAAAAAACATATTCTGAGTACGCGTGAAGGAGGAAGATAGAGATAAAAAGAGAATTTGTCAGTAAAGTTTTCCTAGAAAAATCTAGTATAAAGTAAATCTTTTCCTTCCTCGTGAATTTGACAAATTGAAAAATTGAATCTTCCGATAAAAATAAGAAACTTTCTCGATCGACATTCGCGATACAAAGAGGCTCTCGTCGATTATCCGATAATAAACATTCTCATCTCGCTCGTAATCTCTTTCGTATATATACACACACACATACATGCATACATATATATATATATATATATACACATATATATATATACACACACACATACACTTGAACTTTTATCAATATTGAACTAACCTCCAAAGAAAAAGGTAAAAGGGTTTCGATAATATCTTTCGATATGATCCGCGAAAAGAAAATAAGAAGAAAGAGAAAATTCTAACAATGAGAGAAAATTATCGATTTATGTGAAATATTTATTTCTTTTAAATCTTAAGAATTCCCTGATATATATATATATATATATATATTTCATTGGAAAAATAATTTTATTTTAAAAAATAATTTATATTCTACTCATGCATTCAATATTTCTACATATACAATATTTCTTTTATTTTTAGATCGAATGAATTTTTGTTAATAAATACTATCTCTATCTCTATCTCTATCTATTTTTGAAATTTGTAACGTATACAAAGCTTCAAATATTCATAATATAAAATTTGTTAAAATCTGACAAAAATCCAAAAGTCACTCTACACCATCCTAAATATACGACTTATTATATTATTATCATATTATCACTAATTCATAATAAAATATTGCGAGAATATTCCTAAAATATCTTAGGAATTCTTAATCACTTTCCTTGTTTTTAACGTAAGCTAACCGACGGCTATCGTTTGGTGACTCATTAGAAATTTAACGCTTATCGTAATTAATTTAATTTATCGAGATATATACTTAATTAAAAGAATGTGAATTAAATGAATTCACTTCATTCACTTAAGTTAAATGGCTTTGCCATTCCTTATATTATATTAAATTATTTCGTTGTTAATAAGATAAAAAAGATAACAAAAAGGAACAAGAAAAAAAAAAGACAGATTGATTTTTTTTATCTTGAATAATAATGAAGATATATCGAATAATAACGAGCGTTTGAACTACTCTGCTAAATCTTTCTTTATTTCTTCTTTCTTGTTCTTGGAAACAGAAAACGACTTCCTCTTTCTTCTCTCTTTCTTTATTTCTTCCTCTTTCTTTCCTCTCTCTTTATCTTTCTATCTCTATCTTTCTCTACATTACTAATAATATGGATAGGGTAAAGTCGTGAAAGTACGAATAACCAAATGAAAAAGAATCGAAAAGAATAGTGTGGTGGAGTAGAATGTTGGAACTACGCCAGTTTTCCATACTCGATGATTCCCCATTAAACTTGCAATGTACTCGATACGTACTGCGCAATGCGAAGTTCCAAAAGAAGCCATGATAAAGTAGCAAAGAGAAAAAGATAGATAAAATGAGTATGCGCGCGCAGGAAAAAGAAAGAGAAAAAGAAAGAGAAAGAGAGAGAGAGAGAAGTGAGAAAGAATAGAGAACAAATTAAAGAAAAATATTTTCAATGTCATGTTGTGTCCTTCGTAATCGTAATAAAGTCGCATAAACATTGACCATATTTTTTCAAGGAATTAAGAACGAATCTAATTATTTTTCGTGTCTAAATAACAAAAAATGATAAAACAAGATATATATATATATGTATGTTTTATGTATGTATGTATATATAAAACTGATAGTACTATATAATATATATTATATTTTGTATTAAAATGTATCTATATTAAAATGTATAAGTTTTATACTTAATAAAAATAAATTTGTACGATAGAACCTAACAATTGATTTTATAGATATGGAATATATATTAAACGGTATTAAAAATATATCTACGTGAGATCACATCAGAAATTACAATGTTGTCTCTAAATGAAACGTAATATAACAGTTATATCAAAAAGGTTTTAATTAAGACGACAAAAACAAAGGTTAAACCCAACAATAATAGAACGTAGTTCGCACTCGAAAAGCTCTTTCGTAAATCCTGTAATACTTGCGGGCCGTTTCGAAAAGCCACAAATCTCGCTATTTCACAATCGGCCATTAATGAATTGCACATTGAATTGGTACTTCGAAGATTATTCACGAAATTCTATAAATTTGTAAATATAATTATGAAATTATTTCATATAAAAAAAAAAAAAGAAAGAGAGAAAGAAAGACGGAAGAAAGGTAAAATAAAGAAACAATCATTTCTTCGTTCGTTTACACACACACACATACACACGTATACATAAGTAAAATTAATATTTCTAAAAAAAAAAACGACAAAAAAAAGATCAATTCGTTTCTACTTGTATATACATATATACGCATACGTAAAAATGACAATATCTAACATTGAACTTAACCTCAAATCTTAAAAATTAATAATAACAGTTCGATACGCGTATAGAATAAAATATGAAAACTTTGAAAATCTTAATAGTCTATAGAAAAGTACGAGAAATTCATCGGAGGTTAATCTTCGATCAAAATTTTATCGTTTAATATTATCGAAGATAATTAAATATCTATAAGTATACGAACGTGAATGGTTCGTTCGTATCCGAATGAATAACGAGTTCTAATTAATGGCCTTTTATTTTCCTGACTGGGATAGGAATCCTTACGTAATATCAAAGAATAATAGAAAATAGGACACGCACGTACATAAAAGTAATGGGCAAAAAGAGAGAGAAAGAGAGTCATTGAAACGAAATTTTCATCGTAGATTAAAAAATAATCGATTCCTCTTTACCCGTTCGATTGAGAGAAATGAAAAGGAGAATAATAATCGACTAATAACGATTTAATTAAAATAATCAACATTAATACAGAAATAATAAGACGCTTCCGAGGATCGATTCGAAATGCCCGCGCTTTTTCTTTCGTCGAGCGAGTAACGGAAGAAAAATCGTGAGAATCGAAAGAATCAAAAAGATGAAAAAAAAAAAAAACCTAAACAAAAATATAAAGACAAAGAAAAGAAGAAAAAGGAAAAGCAATATGGTTACTTACGTCTAACGAACAAAAAGCGAAGTAGTCGTTGTCGTTATCGTCGTCGTAGTCGTCGTCGTTGCGTCGTCGTCGTAGTCGTCGTAGTCGTAGTAGTCCGTCGTAATCGTCGTCGTAGTCGTCGTCGTCGTCGTCGTGCGTTGCCACGCGTAATCCCTTGTGTCTTTGTAACGTCGAACGACGATAGAAATAATAACCATGGAATAATATGAACACACTGGTAATCGTCGACACACTCGAGAACGCGGCACAATAATAATGAAAATAACGAAGGCGAGTTCGTACGAGTTCACTGTTCGCGCGATCCACGACGCGACCGCGACACGACGGTTAACGATGATAACAATGACGAAGCACACTTTTCGTTCCTTTCGACGATATATACGTATATATTTCGAAGGAGTCTTCTGTTTCTTTTTTCTTTCTTCTTTTCTCTCTTTCTTTGTTTTCTTAAAATTAAAAAAAAAAAAAAAAAGAAAAAGAAAAGAAAAGAAAAGAAAGGAAAGGAATCGACGCGAATAGGTAATCTTCCGTTTCACGAGGTTTCTCGTTGAGGTCACATCATAAACTGCGAGATGGAAAACTTTTGGCTCGTCATTGCTCGACGAGGAAGGGAAAAAACGAACGAACGAACGAACAAACGAACGAGTGAGTGAGAGTGAGAGAGAGAGAGAGAGAGAGAGCGAAAGAGAGAGAGAGAGAGAGAGAGAGAGAAAGAGAGCTCGCGTCGTCGAAACAACACAAACGAATTAATAATAACGAATGATCGAAATTGTAGAAATAATAAAGTAATAGAAAACAATATCTATATATATATATATCACTTGTCGCGCACTTTCATCCTTCAAGGACGATCAACTCACCCCTCTTCTCCACTTACTTTTCTTCCTCTTTCGGCCGAGCCGATTTCACCCGCGTAACGTCATACTCTCTCTTGATGGTTGTCCTAACGAACCTCCTCCCCGCTCTCTCGTTCTTCTCGCGTTCGGCAGCTTTGCAATCGAGCGAACGTACTCCTCTCGTCGTGCTCGTCTCTCTTGGTTTTCTTCTTCCCCCTCCTCGTCGTCGTCGTCTTCACGATCATCGAAAGACAAAGACATCCACTCTCGCCTTCACTTTATGTCTTTCTTTTCTTTCTCTCTCCCTCCTTCTTTCTTTCTTTCTCTTTCCCTCTCTCTCTCTCTCTCTCTCTTTCTTTCTTTCTTTCTTTCTTTCTCTTTTTCAGGATGCGTGTACTCTATGTCCACCTGTCTGAACACGCAGCACGATCGGGAAACGAAAACTCGCGAATACGAACGATCGCAAGTTTACCCAATGACAAATGCGCGCGTACTTTCTCCGTCTCTTTTTCTCCTTCACTATATATATATATATATATTAATATCCTTCCTTCTTTAATTCGCTCTTAGTTATCTCTCTCTCTCTCTCTCGTTCTTTCTTTCTCTCTTTCTTTCTCCCTCTCTCTTCTCTCTCTTTCCTTTTCCTTCTTCCTTCTTTTCCGTTTTTACATTTGCTTTATAGTTACGTTCGACGAATCGTAAGAAATACGATCGAGAAAACACGACGAATATATCGTCAGCCCTTTTATCTAGCGCACAATATAACCACTAGAGACAAACGATATCCACGAATCCAGCACCACCTTCGAACTCCGTCCGTTCGAATTCACGACACGACACCTGCATCCACGATTTTCATCGTTACGACACCGTACCTGTTCGAGCCCTTTAACGAACACACCATTCTTATTTACCGATCTTCATTGTTCGCCAATGAACAAGGACATAAGTCCCTTTCGAATGATGTATCCATGCACGCATCGAATAACCTCGCGCACCCAAAATGGTGGACGACACTCCCGTGTTCCGCGTTCGCGCTTTAACTCGGTCGCCGCGACCTCCCTCTCTTTCTCTCTCTCTCTCTCTCTCTCTCTCTCTTTCCCTTTACTCGTATGCTGTGTCGTTATATCTATCTCTCTTTCTTTCCTTTTTCTCTGCAACTACCTTCTCGTCCCGTTTCTCAACTCAACGACAGATTAGAAAGATCTTTTATCTCGGAAAACGGGCGTTGCTCGGATCCAAGAAAAATAGTTCGCGAGCTTCGAGGTCATAACAAGACACAGCACAGCACCACTATCACCATTCTCTCGCACCCTCGATTTTCTTCCGCGTTGAAAGTGGACCACCCGTTCTCTCTCTCTCTCTCTCTCTCTCTCTCC
>NC_057685.1:3175321-3224519 GCF_014466175.1 Vespula pensylvanica | reverse complement strand
TCACCCTTTTTCACACTATCCTCTCCCAATTTCTTTCTCGTTTCGGTCTCTCTTCAATACCGTACGTGAGTTCCTATTTTCTTTTACCCTTCGACACTAGCACATACGATCGCTCATAAACGCGATAACTGTGACGCGAAACTGTGAGAACACGGAAACGACGAGGCAGCCGGATATGGAGTCTGACTAGGATGTAGTCACCTGATCGCGACGCGTAAAGGGGCCCCGTAGAAAAGCTCGACGGTCTCCTCCTCCTCCTCGAGGGCATTCCAGCGCAAGCAGGGTGGACCGCGACAACGGAAGCGACGACGGAAGCAGCGCCATCCGGCGATCAAGACGCGAACCGTTCGACCGACATGGCCGCCGCTTTCGGCCAACCCTCGCGTCAATAACGAGAGGGGGCACCTACCACATCCACCACCACCACCACTACTACTGCTACCACCTCTTTCTCTTCCTCCTTTTGCTGCTTCGACACGCGTCCGACCAAGCAGCACTTTCTATACTTTTCTATCATCCACCGTGCCGCGATCGCGCGCCTTCGAGGAACCTTCATCCTCTTGCGACGCGATCGCGACTCGAACCTTTCGATAATTCCTTCTTCTTTCCTCTCTGTCTATCTATCTATCTATCTATCTATCTATCTATCTATCTATTCGTCTCTCTCTCTCTCTCTCTATCCTTCTTCACTTTACTCCCTGCCGCCCTCTCTAGTCCGTCGCTTTTCTTCCCTTTTTTTCTACGCTTTTCGATGAAGCGCCCACCGAGATAGAACGAGCGGCTGCGCGATTCGAACTGAGCGCATCCCCGCATGAGGAGCGCGAAGCGATGCCGAAGATGCTCGATTTGCGCCGGAAATAAACGAGCTTTAGCTTCTGCAAGCGCCACACCATCTCTCGGCACGATAGTAAGTTCCAACGAGCTTCGTGTACGCCTCGTACGTGCTAGGAGTAGTCTCGAGGATGTGGTCCGACGGAAGACCGAACGTTCGCTAATACTGCAGAGTGGAAATTGTTTGGAAACTTTGATTTTTGTTTTCTTTTTTTCTTACTTCTTATTCCTCTTCTTTATTTAATGCATCATTGTACAGTATGTATTCTATCGTTATATTGATTGAACCAAAGATGTTGTAGAAAATTGATGGATTTCAATAAAGTTAATTATATCTACTAGTAATTATTATTGTAACGTTGAAAATTCCAATCCACGTCAATGTTTTCCTCTTCCTCGTCCATTGCGATCTCAGGAATCTCTTCGATCTTTTTGCTCTAAAACGTAATTATCGTTTTTAATCGTCTGGTAAAATAAATCTAGCATAATCGTAGATTTCTTTGTACCGGTTGTATCATCAAGCATCTTAAACGATATAATTCTTCTTCTAATTCTAAAAATCGTCTATTGTCTTCTAGATTTTTTTTGTAATTAAGTAACCAAAAGCCTAGGTAGCCCACCGGATCGTAAGGCTTTTTTGCTACGATTTCTTTGAATGCCATTCTCAAAGGTATCTTCATATATTTTCTCAACCATTTTCCATCATAGGATAGGTTTAAGTCTTCCGTTAGCGAGCTAGGGCAACTTGGTAGGTCTTTTTCTTCTTCTTCTTCTTCTTCTTCTTCTTCTTCTTCTTCTTCCGTTCTCTTCATTTCTTCGTCGGTACTTGCTTCGTCGTAAAGATCCCATCTCCTATCTTCATCCGATATTACATCACTTCGGTCTTTTATACTCTTGCGAATTTTCGTCTGAAAAGATTACACGGGCATTACATGCGCCAAGTTTTATGTCATTTCTTCTAGCTATTTGTAGTCGTACGATCTACGGTTCTCTTTTATAACATATACTTTTTTACTTTCTCTCCGACTTTTTTTTTCTGACGGAAGAGGTCTTGTTGCTTTTCGAGGAACTAACGTAAAAAAAAAATAAATCAACCTAAGATAAACTTGTAGGATATCGATCCTTATATATTTTCGACGTTCGAACTCACTTAACATATCTCGAAAGGATTCCGAAATTATCGATTGATCCTTAGGTACTAACATTAACGATGACATCAATAATTCCATTAGAGTTTCTTTGCTAGAAATGATATATAAATGTTAAAGAAGGATACGTCGAGTCGCATGATTTTTTTTCTAAAGACTCTTAAAGTAAAATTTGTATTATCTGTTAGACCTTATATCACCACTAACGCGTGCACGCCTATCACCAAATTTTTCAACAACAACCGACATGGGATCACGAACACGTAACTCCGGAAGCGGAACCTTCTCTTTCTCCATTTTCTTCTTGCGTGTCGCCATATTATATTAAAATATATTAAAATTTTTTCTTGTGTCACTATCTTCTTCGTCATTAACTAACAAACATATTAAACGTTAGACCTTTATGTTGATTACACGTCAACGCGTTACAGCAATGGAGGAAAAATAATTGAAAGACGAAGATCGTTACAACTAAAATATTTACTTATTGTAAATATAAACGGTGGCATAAATATTCCAAAGTAGTATTCCAATTTATTGAAAGAAGAAATTTTATGCTATCGGATGATAACGAAAATAAATATTCATTAGAATTGTAAAACCACATTAAACAATATGCTATTTCCATCGTTCTAATCAGAGTAATAAAGTCATAACGACCATAGCAGCAGCTTGACATCTTGAACGTAACGTTCGATATCACGCATCGGCGATTAAACCCGCCATATTTTCACGATAAATTTCCACAATAATCGTCAACCATCTCTATACGTAAGAGATTACGCGTAGCTAATGTTGTCCAAAACTTTGATTTACAAAAAAGGAGGGAGCGAGAGAGCAAGAGAGAGAGAGAGAGAGAGAGAGAGAGAGAGAGAGAAAATAAAAAGAACAAAAAGGAAACAATGATAAAGTTTAAATTACCTGACGACGTCGTGGAAAATATGTTCAGATAACGTGTTTTATAGATCGCGCAATCTGAGATGCAAACATGCGAGACGTTCATGAATAATCAAATCGTGTCTTGACGACAGTAAATATGTCATCATCTTATCGAAAAGTAAATGCATCACGTCTTGTCTCCTGTTGTCTTCCTCGTGTGGAGGAGGATCCGTGTTCTAGGGTATAGGGAGACAGTCTAAAAGTCATTGACGGTACACGCAACACGTGTTTTTACAACCCTGTACGCCCAACGAGAGGTCCGACGACCAAAGTATGTCCGACTCTAAGGATCCTGAGAAACAAGAACGACGAATAACAGTATGGCCACAGTGGTTAGCTGCATGCGCTGGTAAATATTTTTTATTCGAAAATATCCATTGATCAATGACTATTTCTCATCATCGACAGTTAGCTTGGCTCCGCTCGTGAGTGGCCTCGCAAACGGTTGGTCATCGCCATATTTGGCCCAATTGACATCAACGACAGCCGACATACCTATTACAGTGACGGATTACGAAGCATCCTGGATAGCGTCTCTGTTAAATCTAGGAAGATTTTTCGGAGCTCTGATCGGTTCGATAATTCAAGGTAAAAAGATATGTGTTACTTTGAAATTGGAAAAAGGATTTGTTGAGACAACTTTGTTGAAGAAAACTTGAAGTTTCTTCGATAGCCAAAAATTTCTATAGAAACTTATTCGTCGAGGAAGCAGAGGCAGTCTGTAAAGTATAATCGTAATCGTTTTAATCAGTTGACTCAACCGATCCTTTATTCCAGCGTACAAACAGACAGTGACCGATCGGCGAACACAACAGTTTGAACACGACCCTGTGAGAGCAATAAGCGACCTAAGAACAAGCCAGCCACGACTCAGCAATTATCGAAATGTACGATGTAAGTGGCGGTATGTAAAACGAAGAGATCTAAAGTCGAGTTTGCTCTTTGGTTGGAACGTAAAGCGAAAGCAAAGGAAAAAGAAACAAAAAAAAAAAAAAAAGAAAAGAATGAGAAGAAAAAAACATCGATCGAACATCAGAATCGATTATCCTGATGATACGACAGGAAGAGTGTTCTGAGTTGTGGTGATCTTGTTCTCAGGATGACATATCTGTAATGCGTATGTCACGACACGATCTTCAGAGTATGTTGGACGAAAGAAACAGCTTGTCATCGGTGGTCTACCATTGGCCTTGAGCTGGGTATTCAGTATATGTGCAACGTCAGTTACGTGGCTCTACATATCGAGATTCTGTTCTGGAATTGGATCGGGCATGGTCTGGCTATCCCTCGCTTTGTACTTGGGAGAGATCGCTGATCCGAAAATACGTGGGGCTTTGGTAATGTCTCGTATTATCATATTTAATTCTTAGAAAACGTTCGATTCATTTTCATACATCGTAATAGCATTCGATCGAACTATATACAAAGGATATCGTTCTGTTATTGATTTTTACGTTGTTTGAGTTAACATGAAAATTCATATACATGTATCGGCATACCTAAATATCGACCGATACCTACTATACGTAATTTCTTGAGAAAGTAAGATACCCTAAAGCTATTCAACTTAGTCTTTCCACAAAAGAGAAGATCTTAACCGAGGTCGCGCCTTTAGATATCCATGAACATAAATGCAGCGTCCGTGGGTATGTTCTTGGGCAACGTGATGGGTCCTTATCTGTCCATGGAGATGTTCGGTTACGTGAGCCTCGTACCGAATATCCTCTTCATGGCCCTCGTATCCCTGATACCCGAATCACCGTACCATTACATCCTCCTCGGAGATATCGACAAAGCAGAGGCATCTTTGAAGTGGTTCCGACGAGAAGCTGACGTGAAGGCTGAGATGCGAGAGCTTCAGGATTTCGTCGATGGTGCTGAAAGTAGTATTATAATGAAGCTCAAAGCATTCATACGTCCAGGTGTGTATATATATCTTAGTATAAATACGAAGAATTTTTATATCCATAAAAAATATATATATATATATGCACATATCAATCCAAGGATAGGGTTACAAACGAATAATTCTTATAACCGTTTGATCGTAGATAACTTGAAAAACGCCATGATCATGTTTGGTCTGAATGTGATAGTGCACGCAAGTGGATACGCCATCATTAACGCATACGCCGAGATAATCGTAATTAAATCTGGCATAAATCTTACGCCTAGCGTGGTCGTCATGATCTTGGGATTCGCTACTATTGTAGCTGGAGCTAGTGCGATTATTGTTGTGGACAGATTTGGCAGAAGGTCTCTGTTAATGATATCAAGTCTCGGTGTAACCATTTCTCTCGGATTACTGGGTCTACATTTCCACCTCTTGTCGACTGGCATCGAATCGCAAATCCTCGAGTGGCTACCACTCACTTCCATGCTGTGTTACAATATTTTCTTAGCTTGCGGCTTCGTGCCTGTGCCAGGTGCACTTTTAGGAGAAATGTTCCCAGCAGATTTGAAAACATTAGCTTCTCTTCTATTAGGATGTGGAAATGCTTTGTTATCCTTCATTGCAACGAAAACTTTTCAACCGTTTCTTGACTTAACCGGAGAGAAAGTCGTTTTCTGGACGTTCGCTCTTATTGTCGTGACCTGTATCCCTTATGTTTACTACTTTATACCAGAAACAAAAGGAAAGAGCCTTCTTGAAATTCAAAAGTCCGTCAAAAAATAAAACATCAAAGCGTTCCTTTTCAACATAATTGACCTCAAATTCTACGAAAAGATTCGTTTAAAAAAAAAAATATATATATATATATATATACACATATGTACATTACTGAAGTAGACAATACACGTTTCCATAATTATTAATGATTAATTTAAGAATTTAGTATTAAGAATTACAATATTATAATTTATAATATAATGTGATATTTTACTTAGAAACTAAAGACTGTCGTAACACTGATCGTAGATAATAATTATAACGATAATATTAATTGTAAGAAATAAATATAACGATAATGATATTTAATATTATGACCGAACATAATTGTATTATTTATCATTTATAATTATTCCAAATCTTCCTCGTTCCGTAGTTCCTCAACGAAAAAATATAAATCTCAATCCGAACGTCATTATCAATTTTAGTAACATCTGGTTTTCTCTGGTTATCTTCATCAACATCAAAATGAAAAGAACGTAAATTTCATTTACGTCTTTTGAAGTCTTTCTACGATAGCTCCCGTCGACAATGAGAGTCGACATTAGTCATACCACAAACGAACGATCGCTTATCACGAAAACTCTTTTGCCTGAGAAATGTTATCATCTAGAATTTTTATATTATACTCAGGTAACGTTATATGAAAATTTTTTTTTTCTTTCTTCTTTCTTCTTCCTCTTTTTCTTTTTCTGTTTTTTTTTTTTTTTTTTTTTTTTTTTTCTTGAAACCAATTCCATACCTTTGTTGTGAGACGTCTCGGATTACTTTTAACATGATTCCATATCCTCCAGTTTCTCTTACTTTTAGTCACGATATGTTGTCACGATCATATGACGAAGTATAGCACAAAGACGGTATAATTCAAGCACGAGATAAAAAGAAAGGAAGATAGAAATAGAGAGAAAGAGAGAGAGAGAGAGAGAGAGAGAGAGAGAGAGAGAGAGAATACATTATTCCCTTTATATTCTTTCTGGAGTCTTTCGTTAAATATTAATGAAGTACAAGTCGAATGGCTGATAACAGTATCGGTACTCTATATCTTATGTTTCTTCACATCAGCTCGTTTAACGAGAAAGATAGAGAGAAAGAGAGAGAGAGAGAGAGAGAGAGAGAGAGAGAGAGAGAGAGAGAGAGAGAGAGAGAGAACGAAGGGAATAAACAAGTGGTCGAACAGAGTGGAATCATTAATATTGCAAAGTAACACCGATTGATAGGGGAAAGCACAAAAGCCAGCGGTTCGTTTGTGTATGTTCGCTACCTCTGAGATATCCTGTCATTTTCTTCTCAACTCTTTTAGAGATTCACGGTACTGATTACACGCTAGTTTCTCTGTCATCAGTAAGACCACCATCGTTCGTGTGTTTCGATAAAGACTGACATAAATTGGAAAAGCAAAAGGAAAAAAGAAAAAAATATAATATACATATATATATATATATATATATATATATATATATTAAAATCAATATATATATGTATATATATATTAAAATATCTATAAATAAAAATTTAAAAGATCGTAATGAAAAGGCAAACGTTCGAACATAATACGATCGATTATTATATATTTCCCAATAAGATTTTATGCAATATCGTTGGAATATGGCCGATCGAGGGGAAAAAAAATATCATGATGAAAAAGTCCTTCGCTTATTTTCGCGTGTTCTTTGCTTTGACAGCTGTCAGCAGTGTTCTCGTGCCAGAGATTTTAGCGATAATAATGAATTGGGGAGATATCGAAGTATTGACAGGTAAGTTCGACTTCCACTTTTTGAACGAGTTAACTTAAAACGATTTGAAAGTAAATCAATTAATATGCATACACACACACACACACACACACACGTACATTGGAATAATAATTTCCTACTTTATTAGGCGTAGGTTGCGTATCTACGACCGTCGGTCAGCTTCTCTTCAAAATGATTTACTTATTACTCAGAAGAAAAATATCGTTAAAGTTATACGAAGATATAAGGAAATGTTGGTACATGTCCAATGATACGAACGATAGAAAATGCTACGAGTATCTAGCTGGCAAAGCTAGGACATTAACATTGTGCTTCTTTTTTTGTGGTTTATGCAACGTTATCACATTCACGATCACCGCTGTGATAATCACGATTAAAAAGGGTCGCTCGAAAGGCAACCAAACCGAAATGAATTATCATATGCCGTTCGAAGTCTGGTAATAAGAATAATTTTGATTGATTTATAAAAAAAAACAAAAAAAGAAAAAAAAAAAAAAAAGAAATTGTCATCGTTATTATTATTAATATTGTTGACTATATTTGTTAATATGTAGATATATGATGTAATATTTTCAAATCAGGTATGGACCAAACGCTTTACAGTCTCCTAGCTTTGAGATCGCCTTTCTATGTCAGATTCTGGCATCAGTTATCTGTTGTGCCGGAATTACCGGTTTGGACGCCACTATGATGACCTTGATACTACATATATGTGGTCAATTCAAATTAATTCAAGCATGGTTCCGCAGTATTGGAAGGAATGTCGGTCAAGCTTTGATAAAGGACAATGCGATTTCCGTGAAGCTAAAATGTCAGATAGAGAAAAGCATTGAGCATCACCGACGAATGATAATGTAAAGAGAAATATGAATGTTTGTATATACACATACATACATACATACATACATACATACACACACTTACACATATGCATATGTAGTGTAACGAATATATTTACGCTTTACGTTCGAAAAGTATAAAAAAAAAAAAAAAAAAAAAAAAAAAAAAAAAAAGAATTTTTTTAACAAATTCAAAAAAAAAAAAAAAACGTTTTCGATTACGTTTATTATCTTTCTGTTCGCAGTGTAGTTAAAGAAGCAAACGATTTAATAAGTCCCATAATATTTATACAACTTTTGACGAGCGGATTAGAAATTTGTTTGAGCGGTTATGCCGTGATCTACGGTTCATCTGGAATAGATTTAATAAAATTCATTTCTTATTTATCCTCGATGATGGTACAATTGTTAATTTGGTGCTGGCCCGCAGAATTACTCATTCAAGAGAGCATCAAAATAGCAGATTCGATTTATTTCGATATACCTTGGTACAACTTACCAACGAGCTACCGGAAGGACCTCTGCCTGGTGATTATAAGAGCACAAGAGTATTGTTCCATAAAAGCGGCAATATTCAAAGTTCTATCCCTTCAAACTCTTACTAAGGTATTTACTTACATTTTTTATTTTATCCTATTTTTTCTTTCCTCTTTTTTTTTTCTTCGTTTCCTCTTCGATGTCTTTTTCTTTTTGTTTCTTTTTCCTCTTTTAAATAAATACAAAATATTCCGTCAGAAATATTTATGCAGGTTTTTCTAGGTCTTCAATACGGCAGCTTCTTACTTCACACTTTTGAAAGAAATGTAATTGAAATAAATACATTATTCATTTAATCTTTAGAAATAAAAGAAAATTGTTTGTTATAGTTATGTAATTATTATTGTCCCTTGGTATCGATTTTGAAGACATTTGAAATATGAATATTCTCTCTTATGTTATTCGAAGTGGATCGTGTCAGGAGAAAAGTCTCGTTGTACGTAACCTAACAAAAGTTTGCTGTATCTTTCGGTCCCGTATACTATATCGTAATATATACATGTCGTCGATTAATGAAATTTTACGACGTGTGATTAGTTACAGAACATTGAATAATATCTTGCATCGTATGTATAGTTTTATTTCGATATTATGATATATCAATGTAAAGAAAAAAAAAAAAAAAAAAAAAGAAAGAGAGAAAAAATGTTTTGCGAGGTATCGAACTTACAATTAAAATAGAAAATTGTTCGAGATCTCTTTTAAAATTTACCGCTACAATAGAATCTACTTAATCGTAGATATTTGTAAAATTATCTTGATGTATTCTCGATTTTTTTTGACTTAATAGTGGTACCACTGACGTTTGACGTTTATCTCTCTTTTATCCAACTTCAAATATATTTTTGTATCGAATATAGAAAATCTGATCTTAAATTCGTGTAAACGATTAGTTGACATTCTTAACTGAATTATTTTCTAATAGAGTATACGAAACGAAGAATTATCGATAATAGAACATTTTGTTCTATATATAACGATTCTTCGATGAAACGAACGAAAAGGATTAATTCTGTTGATAATAAAATTAATCATAATGAAAATGATGTTTGTGAAACAGCTATGGTTACAAAAACAGAACAGGTAGTTTTCTGTTAATTTTAATTAATACGATTGATATTATTTTCGATTATTCATTTATAATTTCTCATAATAATTCTTAGAATCTGGTCGAAGTACTTCAGCAAAAGGATAAGGAGATTAAAAAATCTAGAATAAATTTGAAAGTATTACGAAATGGAAATGATAAATCTTTAGACACTATTAAATTAGAGGATTTTGAGGGTAACCAAATGTAAACATCAAATATTTTAACTTTTCTTTTATACTCGTAAAAAATCTTTATAGGAAAAAAAGAAATCATAGAAATACCTCATACGGATAAAAATGTTACGAGGAAAAAAATAAGAGCGGTAGTGGATCTGAAAATGATGAAAGAAGAATTAAAACAATTAGAGGATCCACCTGTTACACCTTGGGAAAAAGAAATATGTTCGTCTAGGCTTCCATTCGAATTTTATAATACACCTTGTGAACAACTTGCTCAACATCTTTTAGGTAATTAATGTAGTTTATAAAAGCACATTTTTAGAATATATATTATTTTTGTATAATAATAGGGAAAGTACTTGTACGTCGCTTAGAAAATGGAACGATATTAAAAGGTAGAATTGTAGAAACTGAAGGTTATTTAGGTGCCGTCGATAAAGCTTCTCATTCTTATCAAAATAAAGTGACACCTCGCAACATACCAATGTATATGTCACCCGGCACAATTTATATATATATGACTTATGGCATGTACCATTGCTTCAACATATCGAGTCAAGGTGAGTTAGTAATTATGAATATAAATTATTATTGTGAAAAACTATATTAAATAAATATTTAGAATCCGATGCTTATGTATTAATCAAAGCTGTGGAACCTTTACTTGGTCTTGACTATATGGAATTGCTCAGAAATATGTTTGTTAAAGAAAACAAAAAGGAAAAAGAAATTCAAAAAAATCCTAAACGATTTAAAACGGCTGATCTTTGCAATAGCTCGTATAAAATTTGTACCGCATTTGTTATTGATGAAGATGAATTTGATCAAAAGTATATTTATAATTGTAATAATTTATGGATCGAACGTGATTCGTTTGCAAAATCTACTACTATTGTAACAGTACCACCCGTACATGTTGAAAGTTTGCCAGACAAGCAGCCAATTAAATTATCTCGTTATTATATATTAGGAAATCCTAGTGTTAGCGAATATAATAGAGACCACGAAACTAATACGTATACCATATAATTATTGATGATATTTTCGATATTCCACCAAAAAAAAAACATGTTGGTAAGATTTTAGGTGATGGCAGTGCAGTGCTGATAAGAGCTCTTGATCCTTTAGAAGGCATTGAGTACATGACTAATCAGCGAATCTTAAAAAAAAAATCAAATATATCCAAAGGAATTATTAAAGACTTCAAAGTACACGAATTGTGTAATGGGCCTTCAAAACTTTGTATGTCTTTCCAGTTGCATAAAAGTCATAATAAATATTCGCTGTGTACATGGAAAGGTCTTTGGATAGAAGATGATTCATTTCAAGAAGAAATCAAAATTGTTAAGTGTGCAAGAATTGGTATTGATAGTTGTGGTCCTGAATGGTCCAGCAAACCCTTACGTTATTATATTTATGGAAATAAATCTGTTAGTAAACGTGATAAAAAAGCAGAAGTATATATAACAAATACTTAGAAAACTAATTAATAATATATGAAAAATACGAAATTAATATTACTTAAAGATTATTCTCGCTTGCATGTTTTTGATGTTAAAAATTGTAGTGTCTGCATTAAGTACAGAAGAAGACTTTTATATATTTATACAATTTATTCCTGGGCAAAAAAAAATTTATGCAGAATACAAATAAATTGCAAATCTGGTTTAAAAACATGTACTATTTCATTACTTTTCTCTTATAAATATATCTTTTTTATAAATAAAATGCTTTAAAAATATTTACCTATTTCAATGTACAAATTACGAAGATAATAATATTTAAATAAGGCGCGTATCACCTTTATATATTTTACTAGACATATTATTACCTCTATTGCATTTATGCCCATTCTCTCATTACTCTTTCATAATCTTCTTCTTCTATAAATGGCTTATCAATTGATCTGCAATATAACATTTTTAGCAATTCACTGCATCCTAACTAAAAAAATAAACAAACAATAGTAAATATTCTATAATTGACAAACTTACTCTATCATAAGTTCTCCGCAGTATAAACATTCTGAAGCTACCAATTCGTCTATATCAGCTTTAATTTGATCTTTAATCGATAGAGATACCAATCCAATTGATGTTGTATCTTCGGATCTATTTGAAATAGCTGTAAGTTGACGTTGAAGATCAGCAAGTTTTGTTCGTTGATCCATTGATAACATAGGTGTTAATGCAGCAACAAGACAATCGCTGTGAAATCTATGTCCACAAGGAAATACATAGAAAGGCCTTAATAAAAGTTGAATATCACAAGAATTGCATGTATCTCTTGCATCTACAAAAGTGCACCTATAAAATTAGTCGCAACTGTAATATTTTGTATGTTCTCTTATATATTATATTGATATGTAAAACGAAACGTACCTGGTTCTAAAAGCTTGTATATCCTTTCTAATAACTTCAGCTGCTTTTGTTGCCTCTTCCATTTCTTCTTTCAGATCTTGAATATGCCGATTATAATCCTATTTGCACGATAATAGAAAACAAAAAAGAAAAATGTACGTGTTTACCAATTACAATTCTATTCATTAAAGTTTTTACCTGTAGGGATTTACAAATGGCATCTTTAAAATGATCTATTGTAACAAAATCTGAAAAGAATGGTAAAATATCTTCTATCCTAACTAAATCACATTGTTGTAAAAATTCCATTACTTGTTGTATATCATTCTTCTCACGCACTACGTGTTCAGCTGAAAAAAAAAACAACAACAACAACAAAAGAATAAAAAAAAAAACATTGATTTAAAATACAATGCAATAACAAATTAAAAACAATTTATATATTACCTATTTTTAACCATAATTTTTTACGTAAAGTATCATCACGTTCAGAGGGCATAGCCGCAATTTGTTTAGCGAGATCAACTTTAATTGTTAATGCCAAATCTACTGCTGTTGTCCACAAACCAAGCAAGGCTGATAATTGTACACATGCTTCTGTTAAACCAACCTCCTGACACAATCTTAAGGCATAATGTACATCATAATGTACCATACTTATATATTGACCTTGGAAAAAAATATAATTGTATTGAGAAAACAAAGTATGAAAGATAAATAAAATTTATACGTGATGTAAAATATACCTTGTGAGCTGATATAATGCATAACTTCTTCTTTTTTATAACGAGCATATAGTGAAAGTAAAAAATTATGAATCGCTTGTTCCTGGCAACTTTGTTTGTATATGCAAAATTCTAAATATCTGATAATTTCTTTAGCCTAGATACAATGTAAGAAAAAAATATTGATATTGATATAACATACAAGCCTCTTCCTGCTATAGAATATAACTTAGATATTTTTAAAGCATCTTACGTGTTTTTCATCACTGTTACAAGATACTAAAGCTGGAAGCAATTTTGATGGCTTCAATAAAGATCCTTGCGAAATTAGAGCAGTCACAGTAGGACGTGGCAATTCTTGAAGCAAAGTGCCAGAGAATTGATAAAATAAATCTTTGTTCGTTTGACTTTTTAATACTTCAAGGGCTTCTAAATAATTATTTTTATATAAATGTTGTCTTATTACTTCTTCGTGATTACTATGCATTATCGTTAAACGCATAAGATTTTCTTTATCCCCATGACTTGACATTAACTCATAAATTGTTTTACGATTTCTCTTTATACAATCCTGTAATAGAAATAACAGATTAAGTATTTTTTATAGAAAAACAATATACATAATATATATATATATATATAAAGAAGAAAACGTACTTCAACTTTTTGCATAGCTAAAAAACTATCAAATTGTTTTTGCAATGCTATATACTGTGGATTATGAGTATATGAGCTATCATTGCTTCTTACTTCTCCCATTTGACTCATAAATAATTCTATTACCCATACAACAATCATAGTTATTTGAGTCTTATCTTGAGGTTTCAAACCACCGAGTTTCTAAAATATTATGAAAAATAAATTATTAATAAATATAATATAATATAATATAATATAATATAATATAATATAATATAATATAACAATAATTAAAACAAACAAACAAAAAGAAATAAGATGAAATTTATTATTACCTTTTTCAAAAATATTTTCAAAGCTTCTATCTGCCATTCCTGAAGAAATTTCAATGAAATTTCTTCAAAAGATGAATGAGTATCTGCATATGTTAAAGCACTTTCCTCGTATCTAAAAACAAGATGATAACATTACTATACGTATATTAATAAATGAATAGTTCAAGAAAAGTTTAAATCAACTTACTGTTCATTTTTAAATAGCATTTCAGCTTGTTTGACAAGTACTTGATCAATGTATGCAGGATTATCTTTGCAATATTGTTTAGCAAGCTCGAATTCTCCTTTGTCTAAATAAACCTATGAAAAATATGATCGCTATATAGATACGATCGAAAGATATGTATGTATATATGATGTTTAATTATTATTTATTAATAAAGAAAGACTTATACCTGCCAAACATTTCTGTCTTCCTTCGTCACTTTGTATTTGAAGACTGCTCTTTCACTGTAAGCCCAGATACTGCGGTTTATCGGATCTTTCACAATATTGAGTAACTTTTCAACTGTCTGCATTGAAAAATACATTATTAAAATAAAAAATAATATTAAATAATACTTAATAAATTAATCATATATATATATATATATATACATCGTTATATATATCTTCAAAAATAAGGTCTTGATTTAATAGTGATATGCCTTTCACACGATCCGGATAAAGTAATAAAGCATGAAATTCCGTTAACACGAAGGAAAGTGGTGCAGTATTAGTATGAGATTTGCTGTTTCCCATTAGACTGGCTTCTGGACATATTATCATCTGTTGCTTTATCAATGCATTTTTTGGATCAGATAAGTTTGGGTCTATCTAGTATAGAAAAAACAAAATAATATGTTTTATTATTTTTTATATTATACAATTTATCAATTTGTAACGTTAAGTACTTACATGTGCATACAATATACCTGTCTCAGTCAACCAACCAAATGATTTTGGTAATACACCAAGTGATGGATAATAAAATTGTAATTTCGAGTAAGTTAAAGAACTTATTACTTCCACAAAACTTTCTATATAATCAAAAAGTGATTATTAATAAATAATTTTAAATAGATACGCATAAAAAAATGTCAATATCTACTTACCTTGTACATTTAAATATTTATTAAATACTTGCTGTAATAAGGGCTTTTCATCAGGATTTTGTACTGATCCAATGTATTGATAAATACGCATAATAGTAGTTACAATAATCATATATTTATCAGAGTTAGGTATCTTATGGAATTCTAAGCCAGTAATTGGAGGTTTACTATTCTTTCCTATATCAAATACCTGAAGAAATAAAAGTTTAATATTAAAATGACATGTTATTTTTTCTATCAATATCAAATATAATTATTATAGCTTTGATGAATGAACACATCATGTACATGCTTAAATAAGGCATTTCCAACTTACCAATCCTTCTACCTCCTTAGCACCATAAAGAGGTAAATAGTTAGGAAGCTTTGGAAATAATGAATTATGGAATAAAAAAGCTAATGCACTATAATGTTATGTTAATCTAATGTAATGCTAATGATAGTAAAAAAAA
Source organism: Vespula pensylvanica (assembly GCF_014466175.1). NCBI lineage: Eukaryota > Metazoa > Arthropoda > Insecta > Hymenoptera > Vespidae > Vespula > Vespula pensylvanica. The sequence goes on along the minus strand of NC_057685.1, from coordinate 3,208,926 downwards.
AGTAAATAAAATTTTTCCAAGTTACCTGCCGCCAATACTGCTCCAAGCTTGTGTTAAATATTTTATCTCCATCGCTAATTTCTGTTTCAAAAATTAAACCTTTTGAAGTACCCACAAGAATAGGTCCTGTTACGGTTTCCGAAATATTTGAAAAGTTCCATCCTACCGCGGTAATTTCATGACCTTTAAACTTCCCAGCCTAAAAATAAATTGTTGAAAACGTTATGTTTTATATTAAATTATCAATATATAATGATGTAATTTATTTTGATCCGATCGTACTTGTTTTAATTTGGTTGTTTTTCTATGTAAATATAATAATTCCGGTGGAGGATTATCTCCATTTTTTGGAGTCAATGTTATTAACAAATGATAACCTAAAGGATCCAAAAATAGATTTGACATCTTCATGCCTACTGCATATTTTGAAATGTCAATTTCTATAATAGAAAACAATTTTTTAGAAGTTTTGAAAATAAAGTTATATAATTATATATACATATATATATATATATATATATATATATATATATATATTCTTATAAATATAATATAATACCCTCTACTTTATCAGGTTGTTTCATATCGATACGAAGAAGAACATTATTAGCCATAGCTATTATAATTAAATTACTACTGACTACTAGGTGAATAATTTTATCAGAGGGCGAAAAGATGATTTTCTGTTTTGTGAATATTGGACCGTCATCTTGTAACTTCATTTGGATAAAGCCAGCTGTGCTCTGTAAATATTATTTATAGATATGAGAATACATTAAGTTTAGATAATTAAATAAATGCAACTTACAATATCTGTTCGAATAGGTGGAGGAACTACTTGTTTAGATCTTTGAGATGCTTGTTCATACTGATCAAACATCGAAGTCATTTTGCTAAATAATAAGTAGCACTAAATAATAAAATTAATATATTGTGTTATGTAGGTTTATCACTCATTCATTGATCACACACAGTTATACTATTATGAACTAATTGTCTCTCATAACAGTTATGAACTATATAAATTTATATTAAAGCACAATTATAATTTTTCTTTGACTTTATTTATTATTGTAATATATAAAATTGCACTATCCATCGTGATGTATAAAATTGTATTATTTGAATGATTGAGAAGAATATATAAACGATGAAGTTAAAAATTGGTAATATTAACACGTACTATGTTCATCATACGGTTGGTAACAATGATTAAAGGGCCCTCCTCTTCTTATCTATAGATACTTTTCTATCTTAGTTATCTGATCTTCAAACGTAAACGCGTGTGAAAAATAGTCTACGGTTTAGTCTTGCAACGTGTTTGCTGAATTTCGTCTTTTCTGTAAAAACTATAAAATAAAATATATAAAAATGTCGGATATAAATATGACGGAAAGTGAAGATGATCCGGTGGTTAAGGAGGTAAATTCAATAGTTTCTCTTTATAAATAATAATTAAATGCCCTATCAAACGTTTATTATATTGAGGTTACACGTTTATAACAACAAAATTGGTTTCTTTTAATAATAATAATAATAATAATAAAAAAAAAAAAAAAAAGAAAAAAAAATATTTTCAAACGCAAATTTCTTATATTACAGTGAAGTATAAAAAAAATAATGTCGTGAATTAAAAAACGATTAACCTGAAAATATCGTATTCTTCTTTTCATATTTACTTCATATTTATTCAAGAGTTCACAACTTAATTATATATTGATTATTTTAGATTCCAGTATTTTTATCCAAAACTCTTGAGAATAAATTATTTATTTTCCAATATCCTATTCGACCTGCTCGAGATGGATACGACAATGCAACATTTTTGAAAACTTCAATAAAACCGGAAAATCAAGAGGTCAGAATTGAAGTAGCTGTTGATACATTCAGTCTTAACTATGATAAAATGAAAGGAAGACAAATTGCCATTAATGCAGATGGTAATTCTAAAACTGAACAAGAAGATGATGAAAAAGTATTTGATAGGTATGTATAAAATTTATGATATTATGAAAAAGAAATAGAAACATAATATAACTTGGATTATATATATGGAATTGGATAGATTGATAAATATATTTGATTTATAATATATTTGAATAGTTTTACTTTTTGGTCTTGAATAAGTAATTACTTTTAGCGATCTAATGGATAAAACAGTCTTGCATTCTTCTCGTGCATTACCAGAATGTACGAATTATGCAGCTGCAGTTTATCAAGACGGTGAATTACATATCACTCCACTAAAAGGTATCATACAATTAAGGCCACAATTTAATTATCTTGATAAAAGCGATAAACGTGCTAGAGAGGAAGCTAAAACTATAGGTGAAGGTACATACAAATATTTTATTTTTCTTATTCATTCAATGTATATATATATATATATATATATGTGTATTATTTAATAGAATATTTATATTGTATATATTATTAATATAGATGTTGAGGAAGAAGATGAAGGACCTAAACAAGTGAATGTGACTTTTGATAGACAAACACCAGATTTCCTTAAAAAAATGCAAGAACAATCTTTTCAACATTTTTCCAAAAAAAGTTCAGAAGAAAAGTGGATACATACGAACTATGCTCCAGTCAATAGTACACAAGCTGAAGTTAATATAATTATCGATTATTTTTTCAAACTTATGTAACATTAAACATTTACAATTTCTAAATTTTTTTTTTTTTTACAGCTGACACGTTTGGAAATGTTTTGTTCATCTACTGAAGAAAGTATAAATGCATTAAATTTAACAAATAAACAGTATTTAGAATTGTTAGCACCACCTATTAGTCAAGAACAGTATTCAAAGAGTGAAACTCTAAGTCATACCACATCCCTTAATTATATTAGGACATTACCACTTCTTGATCAAGTCAGGATTCTTATGAAAGATGGTATGTAAAAAAAAAAAAAAAGAACATAATTCTGTATAATCCAATGAATTTTTAATAATTATCTCAATGAATTACTATTTCCAGCAAAGGTGATATCCTTTACTCAGCTACGATTAATTTTATCATCAGAGCACGATACTGCAGCCGTATTGAAATATTTGCAGCAAGTAGCAGTTTTAGTGCAAGGGAACTGGGTTGTAAATAGTGAACTTATTTATATTAAAGATAGCGTATCGTCTCAAAATGGTATACCAGCAGAACTCATGTGCAGAGCTAGAGATTATATCGTAAGTATCACAGAAATTAATTATTCCAAGAGAATGTATACAGAAAATATTTCTTAAACCTATATAATATCTAAATAATATAAATATATATATATATATATATTCTAGTTATTATCATTTACTGAACAACAATTCCTTGATCGGAGAGCCATATCTACCGTTATCAAACTTCCTTCGGAGGAAATAAAAGAGATATTTACAAATTTAGCAATACATATACCAAAAAAAGGATGGCAATTAATCGTACCACCAAATAAAGATTTTGCCGAAAAGTATAAATTTTTCATTTCAAAAGTATATTTGTTCAAAATTTCAATAGAATTATATCATATTATTATTCGTACGTAGGTATCCGGAAATAGCGCAAAGACAAGAGATGTTTTGGGAGGCCAAACGAAAATATTTACGCGAGACGTTAGAACCACAAAATCAAGTACCACAACGTCAAAGGAGAAGATCGAATAGAGAATCTATTGGTTCTGAGAACGAAGAAAGAAATGTAGGTCGAGGTAAAAAATTGAGGGATTCATCGATTTCGGACGATAGTGCATCAGAAACGGTTAAACATAAGAAAACGAGTCGATCTAGAAAAGTTTCTGAAACAACATGACCAAAAGCATCGAATGATTAGGACATATATAAATCTATAATAGCGTTTATAGGCACTGTTATTATATCCAAAATAATGAATTATCTCATCTGTACAATTATAGTGAAGTGTTTGTTTAATACACTGCCGTAAAATAACCGTCTTCGTGGTGTAGTGATTGTTAACATCGTTGCTTCTCACCAGGAGACTCACCATCTGGGTTCAATTCATGGCACTGTCCCTTGAGATTTTTTTCAGGAGACAGTGAGTTTGTAATCGAGACTGATATAGCCTCGTGAGGATAATTAATTGGGAAACTATTTGATACAAGAGGTAACGATCCGATCTTGAAAACCAAATAACATGCTGAACACGCTTTTCTCCAGAACTGCAGGCCCTTGGGACCGGCTAGCAATCATTTCGTAGGCCTAAGTCCCAGTGCAAACTGTCGTGCCAGGAAAAAGAAAAACCTGCCGTACGGTAAATACATTAAGAAAAATATTAAAATGACATAGTAAAACAAATGGTGTGAAGTAACATTTTTATCGTCACGTATATACAATATAATAATAACAATTTGATTACATTCGAAGAAATGATTTATCGTTCGTAAACATAGCGTTTTTATTCTAGTAAAAATATTTTTTAAGAACGAATGATTTATTTATTAATCGTTGATTATATGTGATTATAATTTGTTAAACATTTATATTAAGTTTTACTTTATATTGTAAACATTTTCCTTGAATGTAATTGTAATTAAGCATATATATGAGATTAATAACTAATAATAAGAAATATTATCATTCGATATTTTTCTATATAATGCAATTCTTTTTGTATGGCTATATAAACATGTTTAGTAAAAATCTTATGGATAAGAAAATTAAGAATTAATTAATGTACATATAACTCTAAATCTATACGAATTTAATTATTACTTAAGAGATACAGAAAAAAAAATATATATATATATATATATATGTGTGTATTCTTTTTTATTTTTTAACGTTGTTTACTTCTGACTGATTTTTCATTATATTACATAATTAAGTTTTACATATAAAAAATCTAACAACAATAAAAAATAATGGGATATGTATAAAAAGAACTTATCACAAGTTTAAGGATGCTATTCTTAAAATACATATACACACATATGTATCTATTACTGTGTATATAATTAACGATGTACATACATATATATATATATATATATATATGTGTGATTATATTATAATTTATCTGCATTATGGTCTCTTTTTATATTTACAAAATATGTTTTATTTATTATGGAAAATGCATAAACATATAAAACAGAAAAAGGGAAGAAAATGTGAAAATATTACTTTACTTCAAATCCACATGGACAGGTTTCTCTTTGCTATCCACGAAACTCGTATTTATATTTTTATAATCGCTTGGAATTTTTTTATGTTTATATTATGTATATTCCAATAATCGTTCGTTATAGCCATAAGAAAAGAAAAAAGAAAACAACATTGTATACACGTACGTTCACCGCAAACTCCGGAGAGAGAATTTTCTCCTTTACGATTAGCAAGGCATTTCCTGTAGAGTTACGTTTGCCATTACCAGCAACGTAAATGGATAGGCAGTAAGCGAGATATCTCATTATATACCAGGTGTGGTACTGTTTAGATGTAAAGCGATCTGTAATATACTATAAAGTTTAAACAAATTTAATTTACAAAAGAAAAATCATTGGTATCTTATATTACAATAATATCTGTTTTAATTTGTTAAAATCGTATGTATATACTTATTTCTGTTTTTGCAAATTTTTATGTAAAATATAACAATTTTTTTTTTTTTATACAAACGTACTCTATCAACAATTAATCTTGTAGATTGTATTTACGTAATCATATATATATATATATACACTTATAGATATAATTATATATATTATACATGCCATGTATATAAAAAGACATGTACTCGTAAGTAAAACAAGGAAATCGATATATACACATATTTATATTTACATTTATAACAACATTATCGATATTATCGAAGTTACAGAAGAGAAATTATTTAATCGTACTATGCAACAACGATTATATAATACTGACATGTTTTGCATATACTAATGAGTTCGTAGTAACCAGAAAATATGACTTTTTCCGCGTAACAAGTTCGTCAGAAAAAGAAATCATTGAACTTATAGCATCGTGTTCGTAAATTAAAACGTGTAAATCAAATCGTAACGGTTCTGTTAAAAGTTAAATTCATTATTTATATATTTATTACGTAGTTAGAACGTTATATTAAAATATTAGCGTAGAGAAGATTGCGAAAAAAGGGTGATGAGATTAACGAATGACAAATGACAAGGTTTCAAGATAATTGTTACGTTTAAAAAATGGCGGTATTATGAAGTTACCTTTTGGTATGTCACGTGATCGCGAAAGAACAGTAACTAACTGCAATAGTCGTTGAAGGTCTCACAAATAAGATCAGTAGAGGTCTCTAATGAATTATTATTTTCTCTTTGTAACAACGAAACCATGTAAATTACCATCTGCAAACGAACAACAATATAAAACCGACAAATTTAGATTTAAAAATGATTGTTACGTTCGAAAAATGGCGATATAAAATTAACCATTAATACGTCAAGTGATAAAAAAAAAAAAACAAAATTGAAAATCGTCGTTGATGATCTCACGGATAAGATCGCAATGAGGTTTCTAAAAGTATTATTATTTTCTCTTTGAGCAACAATCAAATATGTAAGTTTTAATCTGCGAACGAAAAAAAAAAAAAAAAATAGAAAAAGAAAAGAAAGGAAAAAACAAAGAGATAAGAAAGAAAGTTAAGAAAAATCGATTCGGATTTAGGAATTTAAATGATTGAAATTTAGCGCGGGAAAAAAAATGCCGGGAAAATTTCGAATCGGTTCGAGTCTAAGTACAATCTATTATCGTCGTCCTTGGACAATGTCCTTTCTTTCTTGGCCGAAGGATCACCTTCTATTTTCTTTCTCTGTCTTCTACTATCTTTTTCTCTCTTTCCGTCTTTTCCTCTTCACGGTTGATTTGCGTAGCGCAGGGGCGTAACCTTCTGGGCGTAAGAACTTTCTCTTATGAGTCTGAACGTCGGTGAAAGTGTTTCTTACGCGTTCGCGCGCGTTTACATAGGACGTATAAACAGGGCAACCGAATATTTGTTTCTTTCTATATGGACCACACCTCCTATTAGTGAATTATAACGAGTGGACGAGGAAGTTCGAGGATATGTTTTAAAGGAGTCCCTGACCTCAGACGAATATGGTAAAATAATGAACGAATATTAATATAAATTTTATTCACTCCAAAATGGATCTCGAGAATAGGAAAAGATCGTTGTTTTCTTTTTTTTTTTTTTTTTTTTCATTTCTATTTTCTTTCTCACAAAAATAACAAAATATTTATTAGGATATAAAAATTTCAAGAAAGATTTCACTTTGTCTTTTTAATGTCTTAAGATCGTATCCCGTGAAAATGAAAAATTCATAAGAATTTCATAAAAAGAATTGTTTTATTTGTATCGCGTCTCGATCGATATCTATCTTGAAGAAAGTCATTCGAAGTAAAAATCGACATAAAAATATCGCGAGTGCAACGCCTTTCGGACGTTTACCCCGAACTTACTAATTAAAAGTAATTACAAACGTGATACGCGCGAAATAATAATCCTTCCGATAATTTCAAGGATGGGTAAATGTACTTTCCTTAATGATTCTGAAAACTTTCATTAATGAATTGTATCAGTGATCATCATCTTCGCGATTGGCAACGACGTTTAGATATTAATACGATCTCTGCAAGAAGGACGACCTGTTACTCTCAAACACGATGTAGTATATAAAGAAGAAATAAATGAGCACACATGAGATATTAGATTAACGTTATGGAGATTAGATTTATTTTTCAAACTGAATAAGCTTTCTTTCTTTTTTTATTTTACAGACTCGCATGTGTATACATGTATGTATGTATGTATGATGCGTTTAAATCTAAACGTACGAATTATTCGTTTAGCGCTCGTTAACGATTGTTTATATCCGTTGAATAATACGATATGAAGCCTAATTACTAAATACAACTTCGTAATTGAGATTCCTTTTCTTTTGTATTTCATTTTCCTTATTTTCTTTTTCCTTTTTCTTCACTCTCAATTAAGGGTTATTAACAATTTAACGAATCAATTAAGAAGAATTCTTCTCGAACTATTATAACGTCACCTTTCAGATAATAAAAAAAAAATATATATATATATATATAAATAAGAATAAATAAATAAAAAAGAAGGTAAAGAAAGAAAGAAAAAAGAAAATCGTGTCAGTGAGCCCAGCGTGGAGACCATTTAGAAAACTAAATCGTAAGAGTTTATCGACGTGTAAAATCACGATTCGCTGATCCGTAAATTGAACGAACGAACGAAGAAACGAACGAAAAGGAAAATTACAGATCCGACGCGATACTTTCGATCTCTATTTTTTTTTTTCTCTCGATCTTCACCCAGATCGAAGAGTAGACCGTTCATCCTCCTCTTCCACCACCCTCGCTACCCCCTCTTTAACGCATACACCCCCTTCTCCCATCTCCCTCTTCTCATTCTCCACTTTTCACTCGTCGACGAATCGAACGCACCGTTTAGCATGTAATTTATTGAAATCGTATGGAATCGGATCGTGTACTTACTTTCTTTTGATTCAAACTACGAGGGTCATTGTTTTCACTGTTCTTTTAAAAAGTCAACGAATTATTTACATATCTCTTTTTCTTCGAATACAATGAGATTGATTTTGTTCGTAAACCAATCGATGAAAGATCGATAAGAAGCTGCGATGATATATATACGACGAATAAAAATATATGTCAATGGGCCATCTAAAGATCGGACTTTTCTTTCGGTATAATTTAATTTCAAATGAAATATTTCGTAATATTAAAATATGTATATGAATTAATAACAATCAAATCAAAAAAAATATTATTTTTATCAGTCTTTATGATTACGATTAGTTTATGGTTTAATGTTTAGATTGCTAATGATTTATTAAATGTTACATAATAACAAAATAATGATCTATGAAATATAATATTATCGTATAGACTTATAACGTTGTAATTAAAAAAAAGAATTGATATTATATACGTCAAAAATTTATAATACACTTTTTCTTTAATGCTTTCATATTAATGATTAACTTATGGTTTAATGTTTAAACTGAGTAATGGTTAATGAAATCTTTCGTAATACTAAAATATTAATGTATAGATTTATAACACTGTAATTAAAGAAAATATTATTTTTTTCTCAACTTATAAGTCTTCATATTTATGACTAACTTATGGTTTAATATTTAAATTGTGCAATGGTTAATTACATCTTTCACAATATTAAAACTCTAATATATAAATTTATAACACTGTAATCAGAGAATATATAATTTTTTTTATCAACTTTTAAATCCTTATATTTATGATTAGCCTATGCTTTAATATTTAAATTGTGTAATGGTTAATTAAATCTTTCATAATACTAACATTTGACTATTTCAATTTATAACATTGTAATCAGAGAAAAATATTATCTTTTTATCATCTTATGGATCTACGTTTAGTTGTACATAAAAGAAAAAAAAAAAAAAAAAAAAAAAAAAAAAAAAAAAAAGAAAAATATCGATTCTCTAATTATATTTCTAACGAATTTCAATGTACTAAGATATACTATATGATCGATATAATATGGATCATGTCGACAAGTAACATTCTCGAAACTCCCCGAGCTCATTGCCCAGAGGTAGAATTTCATTTTTGACGTCCCTTACCGATGTCGAAACACGTTCGAGACAGATTATATCGTATATATGTACTACTTACTTTGTAGCTCACACAGAGAAAGAGAGAGAGAGAGAGAGAAAGAAAAAAGTTCGATATACCAGTAGCTCGAATTTCATTCGTTTCTTATTAGACAATACGAAATATATAGAATATATTTAAATTAAACGTCAAAGATAAACGAAGAGTTACGGTATGATATCTATGTATCGTTGATACAACGTATGAGATTAAAATCACGCGCTTACGTACTTACACATTTACATATCTACGTATGCATACATATTACATACGTGAATAAAATTTTAAACGAAGAACGAAAATACTTAAAAGTTGTTTTATACGATGGCCTACTTGGAAGGAAATTTTCGTCTGGCACCTGCTAGAAAGCTGAAACGTACTTTTTTTTTTCTTTTCTTTTCTTTTTTTTTTTTTTTTTTTTTTTTAAGGAGTATTCTACTCGGAAGTGTCTCCTTTACGATGTCTCAAGAACGTTGATCGAAATAAGAACGAAAGTCTCTTGACAATCTCTTATTGACATATTGACGTGTGTGTGTCTGTGTTTATGTGTTTGCCCGTGTATGTATATGTACGTTATGTATCGATGACATAAGACTGACGATCGATCGAACATCTCGAACTTCTTCCTTCGATATTTAAAAACCAGATTCTGCAATTTCTTTTCTATTTCATTTTCATCTCGAAAATTGTTGTCGATTAGATAGATCTGTGTATTGTACTAATTTTTAATCGAGTTTTTTTCATCATTGATCACTAATCTTCAATTAAACAAAACTTTTTAATTCGCTTTTTTTTTCTTTTTAAACGTACGATTAAAGAACTGTGTCACGTTAGAAGGAGAAGATAGAAACAGATATATGTAAATAAAGAACGAATAAGAAAGTGCGTAAGTAAAAGAACGAATAGAAAAATATATTGTAAAAATTAAGTAGTAGTAAGAAAGATCAAATTTGTCGAGACGTAAGTTTTCGTTAATAATTCATTAAAATTTGTTTTAGAAGACAACAGTGTTCATCTTAGCTTCGACAAGATAATAGGATGTTGAAGCGGACCTATTCTATTGTTTAAAGGCATCATGAGTCAGAACTTATTGACCACTCATGTGGGCGTATTCCTGTCTATGTTCTACAAAGCAAAATGACTTTCTTCGATGAAAGAAAATATATGCACAAGTATAAAGACCGAACGCTATACTTCTCGTCCTTCGATTTTAAACGATCGTTATTACCTTTTTACCATATATTCGAACTACTTAGGTTCGTAGTTCCAATAACACACATCCGGCTTAATAAAAGAAAGGAATTAGAGTTAGAACGTTTCTTGCTACGAAACTTTGTCGTTTTTATTCGTAAGTAATTGTATATCATAATTAGAATTTCTTATAATTTTTCTTTTTTTTTTTTTTTTTTTCTATAGTTTACCATTGACATTTGCAATCTTTGTACAATCAACTAATACTTTTATTTGATTCATTAAGATTATTCGAGCTTTATGTTTGAAAATATTAATATCTTTTTTTTTTTTCATTCGTTAAAAAATCATTTTATTTTCTAATCGATAAATGATTATTTTACGATATACATACATTCATAGTGATAATTATTTTTATTTGGAGAGGAACTCTAATTGCATCTATGATTAAAAGAAATGATTTTTTTCATTAGCATACAAAAGACTCATAAAATAGATGAAATATTTTGTTCACGTAGAAATTCTCTCGATCCTCATTCTTTTATCCTTTAGAAGGATCGTACAATAATAGACTACTAATTTTGTTCAGATTTTTCTTTCAGGATTTACGATCCATGGATCAAAGTCGTGTGAATCGATGGATAGGAGAATACTGTTGTTAGAGTATCTCTCTTCTCCCCACTCTGATAGAGGATCCAGAGTTTATACCTGGTGGAGGCAACTTTCAGCGGGTCGCACTATATAAGAGAATGACGAGACGACCGCCCATGATAAAAGCTCGTGTGTGTTGTCAATCCGGTGTACGTGCTCGTTGTTAACTCTCCCTCTCTACCTTCGTGTTCTCGACAGGTAAGTGAGGTTCTAAAATTTTAGTTATTCTTTCTCTTCTTTTCTTTTTTTCCTCATAGGATACAAAAATAACATGGCGATGCAACAAAAAGAAACAAAAAATAGAAAGACAAATCTTTCCTATTTTCCAGTTTCTCCGAATTCGTGCGATTACGATCCAAGGAACAGTGAAGTGTCTTCTTTCAATCGTTCAATCTCAATCATTTTTTAAAAATATATATTGATATTATTTTCATGAAAGTGTGAAATTGACGGTGTTCTAAATATGCACTTTGTGAACTCAGTAAATTAATGGATACTTCTTATCATTGATTGCATATGAACGTTGTTTCTTTTCTCAAAGAGAAATGAAAAACATGAAAAATATAAAAACGAAATTTTAATATCGCGAATGACACGTGATTACTTACACGCATAGAGAGAGAGAGAGAGACAAAGAAAGAGGTACGATTATCAGGGCAATGTCCGACACGATTGTAACACTTAATTAAACTGGTTCGTGTATCATGAAATGAACGATACCTTTTTGTCGGCGTTGGAAAATGTATAAAATTAGTTTGGTCACGCACGGTGTGCCAGGAGTTATGACACGTGCCACTCGGAAATCTCCGTGTGAAAACCGGTCGCCCTTAAGATTGCGAATCAGGAATGAATTTGCAGTCGTGGATCGAGCTGGGTGATAAATCGAGAGATTTACTTGCAGTATACATATATCATAAACTTTGACATCTCGAGTAATTTCTCCTATCGATGATATTAAATCTACGACTTCGATCAGTACTCTCTTTCTTCTTCTTTCTTCAATTTTTTGTTTTTCTTTTTTATCACGATTAAAATCAAATTATTACTACTACTACTACTACTACTATTACTACTACTACTACTACTACTACTATTACTACTGTTACTGCTACAACTTTTGCCATATTTTTTAATACTTTTTTTCCTCTATTATTTTCACTCTTGTTTTTATTGATAAATCGAATAGAAAGTTTCTTTGTAACAATATCGATCTGTCTCTCTCTCTCTCTCTCTCTCTCTCTCTCTGTCTGTCTCCGTGTATGAGAAAAACATGAATTGTCTCGTCAAAAAATATAAATTGATATTTCTATCTAGATAAAAATTTGTCTATATCATTTCTATGTTCCTATCGCGAGAGAATTCACGTAGAATTGCGAACGTCTGAAAAAAAAAAAAAGAAAAAAATGTCGCTATAGCAATAAAGTGTGCTCCAGATTTCCTTAAGAGCGTGTCCAGAACCAGTCGAGTGGTTGGCCGGTTACGTGTGCCTGCACGCGGGTTATATTATACAGCCGCGTTCTCCGCATTTATACTTGCGGGACAACTATCTCTTTTTATATTATGCAATTGCTTTCTTCGACCGGCGAACGTTTTAAAAAGAAGCCGGCGTACTTTATATACCCCACCTATTTTCGTTCCGAATGGTATTTCTAACGTTATCGTTTATTATCGCAATTTTTCTTACATTTACAATTGGACGTGCGATTGGTCGCTTAGATATGAATGAATTAAAAAATAAGAAAATAAAAAAGAACGAAAGGAAAAGAAGGAAGAGAATGTTTCAAAAGTATTAATACGTTTTGCGTCTTTTATTAATTTCATTAATTAATTAATTAATTAATTAATTAATTAATTGATATATAAGTGATTACGGAAGTGACTTAAAATAAAAAAATAAAAAAAAAAAAGAGAGAGAGAAATCGAAAACTATATTTTATAAAGAATTAAAAAAGCAGGATATATTTACTTTCGTAATTATTGGCTCGTACGTTAAATCTTCAAAATAAAATGATTCAGGGGTAATTTAATGGGAAAGATGTATCAAATATATGAACACTCAAGTATTCTAATCGCGTTCCAAGTGACAGTGATACTTGACCCGTACGATACTTCATCGCATTACGATCGACTTACGCAATTCTACGCTTTATTCTCTAACAAGCCACAGGAATGAGACTATACGCAATTGGAGAAATGTCTATCACATTGCATTTCGGATCTCGATAAAGATTCCGGATTAATTTAACTCGATTCTATTCGACTCGATCAGATGAAAAATTTCAATTTGCGATTTACGTAGCACGAGTACGTAATATCAGATATTTATTTTGTTGCGATTATGTGAAAACAGGAAGAGTTCTTTCTTTCTTTTTTTGATTTGTTTCGTTTTCTTTTTCTTTCTTTCTTTCTTTCTTTCTTTCTTTCTCTCTTTTTTTTTTTTTTTATTAAGACGATCGATTCTATTCTTCATCGATTTGAAAGTTTCAACGATCTGTCTCATTGCTATCGGAGAAATCTCGACGTATTATATCAAACGGAAGGAAATATTTAAATCTATTTCACTTTGAATAGTATTCGCGTTAATGATGGAATATTAATTACAGATAAGATCAGCTATCGGTTCTCTAACGTAATGAATAAAAAATGAAAGTACAAAAATGGATAAATAAATAAATAAATGATAATTATTGTTTCAGTAGAATTTAAGTATACGCGTCTGTTATGTATTATATATACGTGGAATCTTTCGTTAAGGAAGTCTATATCTACATTCAGATATTTATCTGTAAACCAGAATTTTCGTTGATCGAAAACTAGTTCAATATATATATATATATATATATGTATGTATATGTATATTGAATTAATAATGTATTGGTTCGGAAAACTTTCTACGAGATAACTTCGAGCACGCTGTCTTTATCGTAATCGGTTTATTTCGTTTCTTTCTTTTCTCTCTCTCTTTTTTTTTTTCTTTTTTTTTTTTCTTTCTACATCTCGCGCTTGATCGCGTTCATGCGAATATTTCGTGCTTTCGCACGAGTTATTTATGTAATATGCACGATCGAATCTATGATTTTCCTTCATTCTTAAAAAATCAATTAGAAGAGCAAATAGAGCGTATAGAATTATTTGAATATTGAAGAAAAGATAAAAAAAAGAAGTTACATTTTCAAACACAATCAATAAATTTCATCTATCTCTTTTACTACAATTATCCGACTTCAAATGAAACTTGTATTAAATAAATTTTCAACAATCCCTTCGTTATATAATCGTCTGGCCTCGAATTAAACTTCTACTGAATAATTTTCGTCTATTCGATTTATTATAGTTATTTAACTAGTAATCAAACCTTTACAGAATAATTAACATCTATCCCTTCATTATATTTATATAATTTACTAATTATAATTGTATTAAATAATTTTCATCTATCTTTGTATTATTCCAATTACTTTATAGATACGAATTAAACCTTTTACGCAACAATATTCATTTATTCTTTCAGTTATCGATATATTAAAGATTAAAGCTTATATCGGATTTCATTTAAATTTTATTCGTATTCTTTATCTAACTGAAACGAATAAACGTGGATTCACCGAATGGTAACAAAATTAAATTCAAAGAGAAGAGTGACAAATGTACGAACGATTTTTCTTTCCTGACGGATGTACGAAATTGGAGAAATTGGAGTAAAAGAATGAAAAGAAGAAAGAAAGAATGAAAGAAAATAAGATAAAAAGAAATGGAATCATGTCGGAACGATCGAATTCCATGTGACATTCGGAGTAGAACCGAAAAGTCGATGTCCTTTCCAAGCGTTACGAACGTACCTTCGATATCTTTCACGATCGATCCTTTTACACACACATACACATACACAACGAATAAGTCGACTTCGAGATATCCGATACAAACACGTTTGTTTCTTTCTCCTTCTTTTTTTCTCTTTGTCGAGCTGATTTTTATACGCAGTCCCCTCTCACTTTCACTCGAGTCTCGAACCACCAACCACTCTTAACGATCAACTTCAACCAGAACCACCACCTTTATAATAATGCTTCAAACATAACCAGGACAGAGCCAATTAAAATTAAAAATTTTCATCATTCCGATAAAACATAAACGAAAAAATTACGATTATTCTAACACCTATCGTTGTAATCGTCAAAAATTTCAATAATTTTTCTAAAACAATTCGATCGATCATCCAAATCCTATCGAAAAATTGTGATCGTTTTAACATCGATCGTCAAAATCGTCAAAAGTTTCGATCGTTTCTTTTTTAATTTTTCGCTAGAAACTCGGCCGATCGATCGATCGATCGATCATCTAAATCATACATTAATAAAAATATCGTGACCATCTTATAACTAATTGTCAAAATCGTTAAAAATTTCTATCGCTTTTCATCCGATTTTCTGAAGAAAATTCGATCGGTCATCTTAAATATATCGATCAAATATAAAAGAGAAAATCGTGACCATCGATCGTCAAAGTCACGGATAAATTATAGTAATCGCGAGAAATTACTTGGAAAGTAAGTATACCTATAAAGAATATGTATATGTATACTCTCTCATAAATTGATTGGATACATCAACGATTTCTCGTTAATTTCTTTATAACGTTATTAACTTGGACCTACTTGAGGAATTGGTTTACGTAAGAACGCATTTATTATTAAACGAAAAATGATAAAAATATTTGACTCTTGACCTTTTCCATCCTACGTACGGAGAAAGAATCTTATGTAACGACTCATAGCTTTTAGGTTGCACTTTCAATTTTATCGAAAACAGGTGCACGGAGAGGATACAAGCATCCTGATTAGGCTAACACGAGTCTAATTAATTAACGATTAGATCAATCTTCTTGAACTAAGAATTATTATGATTGGTTCATCGTCATTATTATCGTGATGGTACTGACGTAATCTGAAGTAATTAAAACAAAAAAAAAAAAAAGACAAGAGAAAAAAATAAATAAATCGATCAAATCGGAAGGATTCATTGGATCGAATGAGTTTCGTGATTAGACTAAGACGGATAGGATACAAGCATCCTGATTAGGCTAACACGAGTCTAATTAATTAACGATTACATCGATCTTGTCGAACTAAGAACGATTTTCATTCAATTTATCATGGTCATCATTATCATTATCATTATTATCATGATCTGAATATAATATGAAAAGAATATTAGAAGAGATAACGAAGGGAAGTTTAATGGAATAGCTAAGACGAATAGATAGAAAGTTTAAAAGAAAATAACGACGAGTTGAAACGTATGTTTTTTTCTAAACATTAATATTGTTGTTGATGTTGAAGGATGAATGGAAAATGATAAAACCAAGTTTCTTTTCAGTATCAATTAGATCGAAAATAAATGATATTCTATTTATTATCATCATCACATCTCATCATCGAATGATTCATTTCAAATGTAATTTAAAATAAATAAAAATATATATATGTATATATATAGATCGGTCAAATCGGAAAGATTCATTCGATCGAATGAGTTTCGTCTCACATAAAGAATCTTTAACGAATCGTGAAATCAAGCACTTGTCCGAGTTTTGCACGCTTAGAAAGTGGTAACACGCTTTCCACGTAGCAGCTTGCCATGCAAACCATAAATGAGCTAGTAAAATGAGTAATAGGCTATAGTTAACTGTCGGATCATCGAAAGAAGACTCACTCACGTGAGAGTTGAAACACAAACTTTTTCAATCGAACGTGACAATATTCCCATCGTTTCTCCATACAAATTCATTTTTTCACACACTCAAATTGATTGATTTTTGTTTAATAATAAGACAATTTGATTTGTTCCTCTCGAAGATATTCGTATCGGTACATTTACAATCTTGATCGAAAGTAAACTCACGTGAGAGTTCAAATAGAAACTCATTCGATTGAACAATATACAGAGACAATATTCCCATCATTTTCCCATACAAACTGTGTCTTGTATGTTTCTCTATTCAAATCGATTGATTTTTATTTAACAAACATATCGCTGATTTTGTTTTCTCTCGAAAATATTCGTACTTACTTATATGTATTTACATTTTTACGATCCATCTTAAACGATCCCTCACGCGAGACAAGTATGTTTTCTCTTCGCCTAAAACAAACGAACTCTAATGTGTTTTTTTTTTTTTTTTATCTTTTTGCATTTAGCTTTCCAGTTTATTTCCATAAACGGAGAAAACGTTCGTTCATTGACATGTAAAAGGATCATGAATGAAGAGAGAAAAGTAGAGAAGAATGAAAAGGAAAGAAGGATAAAAAAAGAGAGGGGAGAAAAAAAAAGAAAAAGATGTAAAAAGAGATGATAGAAAGTGGTGGTTTAGATAGCGTCGATTGGCCGAAATAAAGCGCGCCCGTTGGCTTTCTAAAAGTTTTACTCTTGTACTTTCGCTTTAACGAACATAAGCTCGGAAATCTTGCAAATACAATGTACGAATGACGTTAATAAGCCATCGTAATTTCGTATAATTGAGAGAACTTCGATGGTCAAGGTTACTTTCACTCAACTATATTCATAATATATATGGATGTATGTGAGAGTTAAGAGATCGAACGTATTTATTATGGATGCATCATAAAAGTTTATAATCGTGACACTAATTCGAACTTTCTCATTGATTATTTCAGAATGTATCGAGTTTGTCTGCTGTTCGTGGCTGCGACAGCGGTGGCGCAAGGTCCTTATGATTTAGAACCAAGAGCTGTAACTCTTTCTGGCAAGCCAACTTTAGGGCCACTTTATACGTCCGCGTTAGGTGGGGGTCAAGGTTTTCGTGATAACAGTTACGAAGATAACGCTGTAACACCTACCCCATCGTCTGCTCCACTTTATAGAAATCCGAACAATCAACCACCTGTAATATGAAATTCTTTTAATTATGAGAATCGTTCGGTTGTATCGGCCATTGATCATGTTTCTTTTCATTTTGTATTTTAGGTGTATCGTAAACCAACGTCGTCTCCGTTGGATGGTTCTCGTGATTATCAGTCGAGTATAAGAGTAGGAGGTGGTCCACCACGTGGACCTCTCCGTGGTGGTGGTCCGATTGGTCCCAATGGCCCGGTACATAGATCATAACATTTATTTATCGTTGATACAATTATCATCGCAATTACATCCCATCGAATGATAATTTTTATTCAAGATCAATGCCGAAGAAATCGAGGAAGAGAAAGAGGAACCAGATCGTCTGACGCTTCTTCTTCCTCAAAGTAAATTCGACTGTGTTGGAAAACAAACTGGATATTATGCCGACGAAGATTTGCATTGCGAGGTCTTCCACTATTGTCACGAAAATGCGAAACATTCGTGGATCTGTCCAGAAGGATTCACATTCCATCAGGTAAGACTCGTGACTGCGACTCTAACAATTTTCACTTTACGATCTAGCAAGATCGTAATAAACGCGGTATGCGCTCTTAAACCTTACGAAATTCCAATCGGTTGAGACCACAGCTGTGCGCCAATTTATTCGAACAGCTTCCGGGGTAAAGCACCTCGTATTTCCTTCCTACGGAAAACTAAAATGAAGGAGTATCGCTAACTATACTACTTTCGCTTTTCACCAAGCAAAGGTCATTAACTGACGGTGATATGTTTTAGGTTCATTTGATTTGCATGCCGCCGAGCGGTGATATCAGTTGCAAGAAGAGCTCGCAATATCATTTCGTTAACGAGTATCTCTACAAACCATTGAACCAAGCCGAAGCTGAAACGAAACCTAACGTGACCTTGAGATATAGCGAGAGGTATTATCCAGCAGATATATATACCGATGAAAGGGAAGCAGGCGATTATCAGATCACTCCTTCGTCAGCACCTGTTCGACGTCCTCTGCAACAGGTACCGTTACCATATCATTTCTGAAGACTCCTTAGTCTGTGATACCAGCACACTGATGTCCAACTCCAATTTGGATCCGTTTTTCGTGACGTGCCTGAATATACACGACTCCAATGAAAAGCACGGGAAAAAAAAAGAAAATCGATGAATGAAAGGATCTCTGTTCACGATCAACGTCATCATTATTTGCATGTTGTTGTTCATTATTGTTATCTATGAAGTTGAAATATAGATTGGATTTCTTTGTGCATGTTGTCTATCTCTCTCTCTCTCTTTCTATATATATATATATATTTCTCTCTCTTTCTCTTCCTCTATATTTTCAAGCTTCTTGATCTTCTTTATATTATCTGTTGCTTTGTTCTACATTTTGCTTAGTCTCATAATTTTCTATTGCACTCTTGTAAATTATATACGCCACACCATCGTTTACCATGCTCAGCTTGAACCAGCTCGAACGATGAACAACTCTCTTCGTTGTCTTCCACTCTCTTCGAAGATAAACACCATAGAAAACATAACGAGTGATGTTCGCGATAGTTTATCTTGTTGTAGATAGGTTGGATCCTTGTTTTCGTTTATTAAACTTTCCAATCCGTTCAGGTTTTCGTCGGTCAATCATCAGCAGCGTTAAACAGCATTCCTTCGTCGGCACGTCCACAAATACAAGTTCCACAATTTCGTCTACCGGTGAATCAAGTTTTTCATAGCCCCGAGGAAGTGAATATACCTCTTCAACATAGACGACCGCAACCACAACAGCATCAAGCAATCAGAAGATTCCCTCAAGTTCGACCTGCGGAAGAAGACTACGAGTAAACTCTGAGAATTTCTTTTTCTTTCTTTCTTTCTTTCTTTCTTTTTTTTTTTTTTTTTTATTCATTTCTTAAATTCATCGACAAATTCAAAAATACTCGGAAACGTATGTTAATTCGTTTCAAGATCATAATATTCGTCCCATTGTCGTCATTTCATTTCTCATAAATTTTTTTATCACAACGATTTTATTACCCCACGTTTAACGGCATCAATTTATCTGTAGTTAATGGCATGAAAGTTGAAGTATAAGGATAGAATCAATATTTATTCCATTATTTTTCAGAGTAACATATGTATATCGTATATCTCTCTATAGTTTGTGTATTTCTTTTTCTTTCTTTCTTTCTTTGTTTTTGCATTTTACATTCGCGAATAAAAATTTAAAAGATTTTCTTTGATATCGCACGTTGGCCTATGATCGTGTAATATAGAACGTAAAAAATATTATTATTATTATTATTATTATTATTATTATTATTATTATTATCATTATTATCGTTACTATTATTACTATTATTAAAAAATGATCTTCCTCGTTTAGAAAAAAAAAAAAAAAAAAGAAAAAAAAAGAGAAAAAAAAAGAGAAAAGAAATAAGATTTTTATAACATTTTAACTTTCGATCATTGAAGCCGTTTTTTTGTTATTATATCATTACTATTTTTATTGTAAATAATAAGCGATAATAATTAGACAATAAAGCGAGATCGTCCGTACGATTGTTTTTATTTCATATGTATAATATGTAATTAATTCAATTACTTCAAAGGGAAGATCAATAAATTGTTATCGAATTATTTTTTCGACGATGATAATTATCAATATTTATATATGAAATTTTTAATATTATGTATTCGTTTTCTTTTTCCTTTTTTTTCTTGAATAAAATAATAGCCGTCCAGCGACGAGATATACAACGAATTTAACCCCAGGAAATTTATTTCTTCATGAATGAAATTAAAGTATATACTAAAGAGAAAGTTTCCTCTTTCTTTTACGCGATGTAACGTGTATAAATTGTAACATAAAATACATACGAAATTACGTAAACATCATATTCTGTATTAAATTATATGTTTTATTTAAATATTAATTGTTTTTAATAATGGTGTACATATACGCCGAAGTGATATCACGTTAATACAAAGTAGGCAATACCTATGAAGAAATCAACATTATTTCTTTCACAGTATATGAACTTATTCACATATCATTCTCAGTAATCTCATATTAATACTATTTCAAAATAAGTTTCTATGATGATTTTCGCGATTATTACAGAGTATATGATAAATGGACAAAAATATAACAACCTCTGTAAGCACAAGATCAATACTGTCTCATCGTATAATTTACAATTAAATTTTATCAATTATCTTTAATACTGTACAATTTAATCATTGCAAGTACATTTCGTCATTAGTTTCGTTTACTATGGATAATGATAATGATTGATGATGATGATGATAATAATAATAATAATAATAATAATAATAATAATAATAATAATAATATAGCAATAATAATAATGTATACAATGTGTGTCATTTGAATATGAACGTTGTTTAATGTTTTAAATGAGGCAGTATCATTCGTAGTTTGAAGAAAAAAAAAAAAAAAGGAAAAGAAAAGAAGAAAAAACATGATTCTAATGTTTCCGTAATTATACATTTTCATAATTTCTACACAGCATCCCTTTCTACCATGCATATCTGAGTTTAAAAATTTCTCGTTTCAGAATGATCATATACATAGAAAGAGTAAATACACTCTGATTCTGTACCTTGCAAAAGAATCTGTGCATCTGTAAGGAACACTGCTTTCAGTATAAAATTTGGCACTATTTTATATAACCATTCTCTTTATGAATAATGAACATTACTAACTCTTTTTAAAAACTATGCACACAGTGTGTTTTCAGGGCTTAATCAATTTGATTTTAAGCCATGCATATATTTCCGAACTGCAATTAGAGGAGTTTTGATATCTCATATTACTACTGCATCCTTGAATGAATAAACAATATACATTTGTTTTCTTTTTTTTTTTTTCTTTTTTAATCAGGAAGGCTTACTAATATATAATAGTTTCTTCATAGATGAAATATATATATATGTATATATGTATGTATACGTACGTGGTATGTGTACATATACATATACATATATAACATCTTCTCTACACAGTAACTTCATTCTAAAATACTTGCATTGTGTTAAATGATCGCAAATAAATGTTAAGAATATAATGAAGTGAGGAAAACAAAATAAATAAAATATCAAAAACATGAAAAATGCATTAGAAAATATTAATCCATAAAATACGCTTAAACACAAAACAAATTGATCTAAAATTCAAAATTTTAATAAATTATTATTATGTTCAATCTATATATAAAGTGTAATATTAGAATGAAAGCATATATATCTTAACTATTACCACATACATGATTGAAAACAAATAATATGATCGTAATAAAATATAAAAATAATTAATAAATGCTTAATTGTTTGTGAATGTTAATATACTATTAAATTGTATTCTTTTTTTTTTTCTTTTTTTTTTTTAAACAACGCAGTCACAACTTTCCATATCTGGTGGGTTTGCATTACCTTCTATAATATACAATTACAAATCTCGATTTTGATTTTATGACAATGGACATTTAATTACAGTATACCCCTGTGTGTTAAGATAGAAATGTGTAGAAAAATTATAATTCGAAATTCAAGGTCTCACAATATTTTTTATCTATATAAAATTAATCAATGGATATAAGGTATAAGTTCCTGAGAGACACAAAATATGTTTGCAATACGAAAGAATATATCCAATAATATTATAACATACTTAATTCGAATAATAAAACATTTTGTTTGTTTATTGAAAATAGAAAAGATAGGGAAGGATTATCTGTAGTAAAAAAAAATTACAAATAAAAGAAGCTTTCAATGCTATTTCAACGATCAAGTGATACTCGTTCTTAATGATCTTAGGCATTAAGATATGTATACTGAATGAAGTGGCACCCTGAGTAAGAGAGAGGAAACCTTAGATAAAATCAAATTCTCAAG
Organism: Vespula pensylvanica; assembly: GCF_014466175.1. NCBI lineage: Eukaryota > Metazoa > Arthropoda > Insecta > Hymenoptera > Vespidae > Vespula > Vespula pensylvanica. The sequence goes on along the minus strand of NC_057685.1, from coordinate 3,185,654 downwards.
AAGCAAATGTATTAACTGGCAATTATGGAAATATCTTATTTCAGCCTATGTACTTACATTTAATTATATATATATATATATATATATATATATATATACACAAATGTACATGTATATATATATATGTATGTATGTATATATATATGATCGGGAAATTCTTTTGCTAATGGTTCGCATGCATATTTCTATTCTTAAACCCCTTATTTAATTTAAGTTTAGTAAACTATGATAAATAATTAATTTCTTTTTTTCTTTTTTTTTTCAAACGATGACAACCTTTAGCAATGAATGAACTAAATGATCTTATTTGTAATGTCATGTACATAAATACACCCTGAAACCAAGCTTTCAGGCAATATGTTGTGAAATTATGTATTAATAAATGCAAAACTGATATTTAAATCTAAATATATAACATATTGCAAATCCACCGAAGATATGTTGTTTTAAAGAGAAGCAGTGTAACAGTTCATCAATGAAATATATATCTTCTACTACTTATGTACTAGTCTTTTTTAGGTACATCTGAATTTTCCTGCATGATGTGATAATAATGTGATAATATGAACAATCTCTAATTAGAAAGAATAACGTGTCAATAAAATTGAAGATATAGGTCTATGCAAGAAATGTACTTGTATACATATTGCTGACATATAAAGATAAAAACAGGTTAAATATTACTAGGAATGTACATATATACCCCCTCTCTCGCGATAGTTATTTCTCTAATTTTCTTTGTCGACTCTACACGAAAAAAATTATTCCGCTATTAAATTGCATTTGTTACTATCCAAGTGATAATTTAGTAGCAGCATAAAATTATACCCTACTATAGTGAAGTTTCCCTGCTCCCAAATTGTATATACACTTGGCTATTTATGTATTAAGAAACCAATTTGATTATAATAGCACATTTTTTGTTATGCGTGCAAAATCTTTTTTTTCGTGAAGAGAAGTTCGTTTATATTATAGTACCTTAATGTTTATATATATATATATATATATATATATATATATATATATATTAACGGTTACAATAGTCCCCACAAGATCAAATTCTGTTGTAACATTTATATCCCTTAATTAACAAACACGTATGTCATACAGATGAGATTATGTATACACTTTAGGAGAGCCAGATTATTATTATTAAAAGTTTAATTAAAACTGGAAGTCCCATATAAGACAGAGTTTGATCTTGCAATCTTGAAGACAGATAAGTTCGTTCATTTCCCATATTACACATAGGAAATATTGAACTGGTATGATTTGGCTGTTCAAATATAATTTGATTAAAGGTAAATTGACATTTCCTTTTTTTCTTACTATGTTAATCATTCTGTAAGATATGAAGGCAGGTGTGGAGTACAATTGTCATGCTCTTGTAATTTTTTTTTTTTTTTCTGTATACCTTTAATAAATACCTAAAACTTTTACTAAAGGTTTTCAAATAAAATATTACTCTCCTCTTATGTTTATTAACGATTATATTAAATTTTGCTAAAAAGTGATACTAAAATTATTTAGTATTAAAATCATTATCAGGGAACAATAGAAAGCAGTGATTTCCTGGGCCATGCACTTGATCTCCACTGTGCTTTTGCTATTATTTTATAGTGATATACTTCAAATGGGAAGACACTAACTGGCTGACTCTGACAAGCATTTTACTCTCTAAATATATCCAGGTACAAAAAGCATACTATTCCGAAAGCAAATGATTTGCAACTAAATTTTACATCTCCTGTTTACAAGAATAAGTTCAGCCACAGGATATAGACCATTTATACATATACATATATACACATATATATATATATATGTATGTATGTATGTATATATATATAAAATCAACAATTTCTGTTAATACTTCCACGTGTTATTGCCTATAAACTTATTCAATCTTATGTACTCCATAGGTGCCTCTGTTTTCATTGCTTTATGAAGCATCCATTGAAAACAGGCTAAATATTTCATAAAGTGAACTTGGTATATGATTTTGCACTCTACAAGTAGCCCATGTATTTTCCATTATTCTGTAAGAACATATTATTTTATATTAATCAAAATTGAATTTTTTTATTTTATAATAGAGAATTATCAGTGCAACTCACTTAACCACAGTACAAAACCAGGCACACTTCAGGGATCCATAATTTGATGTATTCAGCATTAACTATTTGACAGGACGATAATGAAGTGTTAAATCTGCTGAACTTTTCCAAATAAAATGTCTTACCTATAATAACATCAAGATACTTTAAAAATAAAATTCTAATTTCATCGAATATTTTCTTTTTTCAACTTACAGTCCTTAAGTCCATAGATGGGTCTAAAACTTGATCATTACATAAAATTTCAACTTTTTCCTCAGCTAATGAAGAGGAATCTGCGTTAGAATCTGTATTTGCTCTATCTCCTGCTGGAGAACCTCCAGATACGGAATTACCAACGCCAGTTACTAAACCAGAATCACTGCCTGCACAAAGTGCTTTATCAAAAATATGCTCTGCGACCTTCCGAATTTGTATAAAATCATTTGCAATTAAACGATCCCTTTAAAACAAAACAAAAAAAAGAATGAATATGAATGAATTAGTGATAAATCTTATATATATGTGTGTTTGTGTGTGTATGTATATCAGTGCAATTTCACATAGAAAATTCACGTTACTTTTTCAGACTTTTCACTCCAGAACTTGCATGTGGAGTTAAATAAAAAGGTATTTTGATGAATTGTGGAAGATTTTTATTTGCTACGATATTTGATACCCATAATGGTACCGTATCATTTAATAATACACTTTCTGTTTCACCTGCAGCATCTCGAACTAGTAACCTACACATTGTTCTACCACCAACTTCACTAAAATATACAATTAATTTATAAATACGTTATTAATTTTTTAATGGAAAATGAAATGTGTTTAATAGTCTTACATACCTGAAAATTACAGGTGTATGACCAGGTACAGAAAAATACAAATTTCTACCACTGTCGTGCGTCGACCCATTTCCATCATTACTATTTCCCTCATTATCATCATCTGCGTTCATCGGTCGCCACCAGTGTTCAAGGAGTGCTTGTAAAAGTAGACTTCCATAATTTACTATAAAGGATTGTAATAATATAATTTTTATACAATGACATACTATATTCTTCAAAATGAAAAAAAAAAAAAAATACCTTTTTGATCTTGACCCTTATTATCTGTAAGACCAGCTTCTTTAGCAGAAACCCATGCAGAAAAACAATCATTTTCATCTTGTCCTAAATGAATGCTCAACATCTATGAAAAAAAAAAAAAAGAAAAAATAAATAAATAATAATTTAAAAGAAGATAAGAATTGTTTATATCTTTTTTGATGATTAAATCAGTACATATATGTACTTGTCTAAATAAATAATAATACAAACCCCAGTCTTGAGATCAACATTAAACCAATTTGGAACATAAACCATTTTATTTCTCTTTTTTATTTCCTGTTCAAAATCTACATGACCTAAATCTTCCACTTTACAGGCTTTTAATACGTCATATAGTGCTACATTTTCATCTGTATCTTTTGTTAGAACGTATCTCCTATCATTTAGGATATGGCAGTGTCGTATTGCAGGAGCTCCTAATATCCTCTGGCTCGGTTCGGTATTTAATGGTACACCAACATTTCCTGCCATTCCCCCGGCAGAATCACAATAATCTCCAATATCTTGCCAATCCCTTTGGCTTATAGACTAATAAAATTAAATAATTTCACTTGTTAATTACTTATTATCTACTACTAACAATACTGTAATTGTTTTACAGATCACTTAAATTAAATAAATTAATTACCCAATTATTAATGGTAGATTCACTAGTCGCAACCCAAATACTAGACTGATCAGGGGTCATTGCCATTTTGAGTATGGGCTCTTTTTCTTCGCATATAACAACAGATTTCTCAGGATGGCTTAATTCAGTCATTACGACTCTTTTGTCCCTACCACCTGATATTACATGACTAAAAGTATCTGTAGCCTAAGAGAAAACAATTATAGCAATTATAGAAGTACTTCTTTATAGATATCCGATTAAAAGATATAAAATTATAACTACCAATAATGCCCAAACACCCTCATTATGTACTCTATAAGTTTGCAAACATCTCTGTTCTCCGAGTGACCATAATTTAATTGTGCCATCTGAACTTGCCGATAAACATTTTGTGCCATCTCTATTGAGCACTAAAGCTTTAATATTGTCTGTATGCCCACGCAGTTTCATAAGTTTTGTACAACACCTCGGATCCCATACTCTAAGAACTTTTTCTGTACTTCCGCTTACTATAGCTGTTCCAGTAACGTTCATAGCAAGGCTATATATCGAATCCTTGCTGCCAGACAAAGTTGATGCTACAACATCGCTATATTTTAAGCAAGCTCTGTACTAATATTTATAATTTGCAAAGCGCACTTACTCGTCACTGTATTATTACTCGCAGTGAGAGCTGTGAGCGTATTTACATCCCAGAGGTAGATTGTTTTGTCTAAGCCTGCACTAGCTACTAGTTCTCTGTCTTTAGCATACGCCAATGCTTTTACATAGTCCCTATGAGTCCTTAATGTTGACATGCAAAATCCTTTATGCGCGTTCCAAACCTTGACAGTGGTATCGGAGCTAGCAGATATAACTAAAAAATATTACTTTCATTTTGAATCAATACAATATATATTCTATAAACGATACACGAATATATCAAAAGAAAAGAAAATACATACGAGTCTTTCCGCTACAACATAAAACAATATCATTGACCCAATCTGTATGATGTTCCATAGATTGTATATAAGGTTCGTTCATATTCTTACAATTCCATATTCTTATAATGCTATCTCTGCCCGCAGAATAAAGTCTATGTAAAATCGGATCATATTGTAAGGAATTAACGCCAGCTCTGTGCCTTCTCTCTACTTCATCCCTTATGACCATGGATACCTTTATCAAATATTAATGAAAAATAAGTCATTTTTGTCAAACTTTACTCGAACGAGTAATGAACGTTACTCGTTCTATACATATGTCCAATATTAAAATATAAATGATTATGTTAACAAAACAGTTATACATTGGAAACTCGGTAATTACGTTAATAGGTTAATTGATTTCGTTCGATAAAACGATTACATCTTAATATTTAATAAAATTATTTATTACTGTAGAAACGTAAAATTATAATTATGGATATAAACGTCCATATTTCGGCCGTTTAAAATCCGTGCGTTTATATTTCATGCAAACAAGCAATATGGCGATCGATGGATTATAATTTGATAGTTGAACCAAAGCATCTTATGAGCTACTGTAAACAACGTTGTCAACATTTGATATAAACATTACACGAACGTAACGTTAATAAAAGATTTATTACTCAAACTTTATTCATATCGATCGGAACGTTCGTATATAATCAGATCGATCATAAAATTCGTTCTAACAACTTCGAAGTAATAGGTTTAAAAGGAAAAAAAAATGAAATAAAATAAAATAAAATAAAATAAAAAAAAAAAGAGAGAGAATAAATGAAACAAAAAACAACTCGACAGGTAGCTGACCTTTACACGTTACCGTGTGTATCATATCTAACATGTATACACATCGTCGTTGAGGAAATATATATATATATATATCATATACATATATAGATATAGATATATACTCAGAAAGGACGTATGATGCTTTAAAATCAATGTTTCGTTAGAAACTAACGAAAGTTTACAATTAAATTGTTTCCCCATTTCTTGTAAAAAAGTAAGCACAACTGACAAAGTATTCCCATAAACTTGATGTTCTAAGAAATAGGATAAAACGAATAAGAGTAAGAAACTTATGAAAAATAATAATGGAATGTAAAGACGAAGCTAAATGGGGAAGAGAGATAGACGAGACAATATACATACCTGTATCTTCTTACGTGTACTCTGTCCGCCTGTCTTATGGGCTGCCATTATTATATACCGCCGATGTTATTTCGCTTATCCCCGTGTAGAATTTAAGTTGCTAACGATGAAAACATTCGGAAAACGATTACTGAATTTCAAGCGGGATGACGCGTCGCGAACCGTAAAACAAACCGGCTAGTTGAATCATCGTCGAGCGTAACTGTAACCTCGCACGATTGTCTCGAAAATCGTGCTCGTATGAGGACGCGAAAACAATCCGTCGAGCATTACGCCGTGTATGTCGGTATTCCTAGATTGTCACCATTCAAGTAATAATCTGTGATAGTATCTACTCCCTCTTCGTTTCCAATGGCGACCTCTAGGGTCCCTAAAAGTTAATCTAAAATGTAAATAATCTCATACGATTTTAATCGTCTATCTAGTACGTCAGATGGCGCTTAAATCGCGTCGATAACGTCATCAACTTTTCAAACTCTCAATAAATTTCTTTCTCTTATCTTGGCAGCATTGATCGAAAAAAACAATTTTTATTTCGTTACCAACTTTGTTAACTTGATCGAAGAGAGCTACTAACCTCTGTAATATTTGAAGTTAGATACGCATAAATATTTTTATTCCATTTAACTTATCGTAAAAGAAGTCATGTATGTAAATAAATTTTTTATAGATTACGAACATTAATCGGATATAAGTAGAATTTTTATTAATAAGTTGTAAGTGAGAGTGAGATAAGTTAAATAATTGAGCGAAATCGTTCTGTCTTATTTGAAATATTTTATATCGTGACCTTTTAGTATTTACTATCATTGACAATATCTGAAAATGTTATAGATATTTCTAAATTTTTATTTTTATTTTCTTCTATAAAATAGTAAGGACGTAGAATCCATCGAAGATGTTGAAACGTACGTTCGAAGAAATGGAAGCTACAATAAATGATAGACAACCGGTCCAAAATTCTTTGGATTCGGATGAAGAGGATGAGGAAACCAATGAGGATACTTATAATGTGATGGATGAAAATGAGTTTGAAGGTATTAAACTTTTAAGTCTTAGATTTATATCTAAATTCGTTAAAGATCTTTTAAAAAGTCAAAGAAATGATAACGAATGATCGACAATATTCATAGGTGCCGAAGATGGTCCGACTGCTCCAGAAGCAAACGTGGGTTTCACGGCATTTAATATGAAAGAAGAATTGGAGGAAGGACATTTTGACAAAGAAGGTCATTACTTATGGAAAAAAGAAAAACAAATACGAGATAATTGGTTGGACAACATAGATTGGGTTCAGGTTGGTTATGGTTCTTTCTTTCTTCTGCTTTATGAAGCTTCATGATGATTTATAGGTGAAACCTAGATCAAATATAACAAAAAAATTAAAAGAGGAATCTCATGGATTGGCCGATAGCGATAGCGACGATGATGGAGCAGACATTACGTTTGATCCAGTTCATCTATACAAACAAATATTAGATTATCTACAACCTGGAGAAACAGTATCTAAAGCATTATGTAGACTTGGTAAATTTTATTATTTCATAAAATACATTCTTTTCTATAGTAGATCGTATATACATATATATGCGTGTGTGTATGTATATATTTGTATTTATATTCATATTTACTTTAACTTTAGGCAAAGGTAAAAAGAGATTAACGAATGCCGAAAGGTGGAAGAAAAAAAAGGAAGGAAAAAGTTTACAAACGGATGATCACAATTCTGCACAAATAACTAAGCTAACAGAATTAGCAAACGAGCTATTAACGCGTACTGGCAATATGGACATATATCAAGAAAGTTATGAGCAAATAAACAAAAAGGTAAATTATTTTGCATTGCATTCTAAATTATTTCTTTTTACATACTCTGTTGTCATAGGTGGAAGATCGTGAGAAGCACTCTCATCCTTCTAAAAAGGAGGCAGATTTAGACATGTATGCCGATGACTTTGATGTAAAAGAGAAAGCAAAATTAGATGAAAAAGACACGGATAATGGTAAATTGATATTTATATAATTTATAATATATTTGAAGATTATCATTATTACATATATTTGTGTTATATTTCAAATAGATAAAAAATTGGCAAGTACGAAGTCAGAAAATACGAAAAACGAAGATGAAGTAGAAGATGTGACATGGGAATTAAAGTGGTCGCAAGAAGAAGATGCCGAAGTACATGGCCCACATACATCTGAACAAATGCATGCATGGGCAAAGGAAGGTTATTTTAAAAAAGGTGCATGGGTAAGAAGAACAGGTCAACAAAATCAGTTTTATAGTGCTGCGAGAGTGGACTTTGAATTATATCTGTGACATATGACATGTACAATTGAAAATCTTGTCACCTTTTACTTTTGTAATATCAAATTAATTACCTTTTAACAAAAAATTTAATCTTTGTGTATACGCCTCCAAAGTTATCTTTATGAATAAGTTCGGTATATATAGCGTATTATGTTTAATATATATTTACTCCACAACATTTTATGAAATTTGCGAGAGTACATTAAAATTCGACATTTACTGTATTATAATCTAATTCTGCCTGTCTATTTATGATCGGTGATTATAATGTTCATTCCATGTCAAATATATGTATATTACATTCCATCCGTAATCATTCTTAAATATCATACCAATTTGAAGTTATAATCTCTTTTATTAATTTTATAACGGAGTCGAATATTCATAATGAATATAGCTTAAATGAATATTGTATTCTTACCCAATGTTATGTGTATGTGTGTGTATATATACATAAATAAATATTATATATATATTTATATATATATATATATAATATAATTTTATAATCACGATGGCACGAAGATGCTAAAAAAATAGGCTTAAACACATATATGTAGGTATAACATAGATATACCGGCACGTATGCGATTCTATTTATTTTCTTACCTGCATTACTAATGCCCTTATTATAAAGAGCATCCTATGTGGCACTTAAGGCGGAGAAAAACTAATCACATGCTGGCGAGACTTCCTGCGCACATGCCGACAGAAATGGAACGAAAGAAACTTATGGCCTCTACGCGGAGTGTCGTAGTTCTAAATAAGACACGAGACTAAATCTATTTGTACCACGAGCTGCAAATCTGTAGTCTAGTCATATTTTTTGAATGTCGCGTTCGAAGAGTTCTTCAAAATACAAAGAGGGTAATACTACGTAAATATGTACAAGAAATCTTTACAGACATTCGTACACAAGGGTCACAAGAAGGACGGACTAATGGACGATAAGAAGCAAGGTTAACGAATGTGTAAGAGAAAAATAAAAATATATATTATATATATATATAAATAAAATAAACAATGTGTATATCCTTTCAATTTGATCGATTAACATTTTCAAGGTTTATTTCAAGATTTAAAACGAATAAATTAATAGTATCAAAAACTACAAAAAATTAAACCTATTAACGATTAAAAGAAACGAAAAGAAGAAGACGTAATTACTTTGAAATCTATTTTCAAACAACCATGTAGGTGTAAATAGCTGTAGAACAAATAGAAATATTAAATCAAGATATCAATCAAGCTTTATTTTATCGGCAGGTAATTTGTACGTTCTCCGTTATACTCGATGCATAATATAGAGAGTAATTTTTTATTTAGATGTCTTATATATTTTTATTAGCAATGTAAGAAATTTTTATACGGTTACTTAAAATAAAATACCATGCATGTGCATTTTGGATCGTCGTTTCGTGCGACGAATATCCAAATTATATATATGCACACGCGTATAATACGTATACATATGTATATACATTTATATGTATGAACGTACATATATATATATACACATATGTATCTATGTACGTACGTACGTATGTATGTATATATATATTTTTTATATAATTCGTAATTATAAATTCTCGTACTTTTTCTATATAACATCCGCACAAAAATTTCGAAGGATTAGTAGGTTGGATTCGCGACTGAATATAAAGTTAGGTTATATTTCTCAAATATCGCACGATATGTACGTAAAAAGAAAAATTAATTATACGAGTTACTCGTTCGTAATCGCGATCGATAATAAATAATTGTGAGGAAATCGTAAATATAAACAACTATGTTAGATACGTTTGAGAAGAGAACGTGATGAAACGGATGCAATGTACATACGTACATACGTATGTAAATATACATACGTACATACATACGTGAGAGCACGTGCATATGTATGTACATATATTTGGACCACGTTGGTACGTTTCGAATGTTGAAATGATCTCGCGTCGACAAAGTACAACCAACGACTCGTAAAAAAAGTGTTCAACGTAATACTAAAAAAATATAATTATAAACACAAAAATAGAGAAGAAGAAAGAGAGAGAGAGAGAGAGAGAGAGAGAGAG
>NC_057685.1:3161783-3175169 GCF_014466175.1 Vespula pensylvanica | reverse complement strand
TTAGATGAAGGAGACGACACATGGACGTTACGTACATATATATGTACAACATTGAAAGTACATTGAATTGTTTTAACATGTGTACATATATATATATATATATGACAATATATATATACATACATCATATATATACATAATATGGCAATATATGTATATACAGTATATTATATATATATATATATAATTGAATAAATATATTGTCATATACGTGTTGTATGAATGTGTATATATATACATATATCAATAAACAAATGTATCACGCGATCAGTCCCTTCCAAACGAGGAACGTGTACGGACAAGGACAAAGAAAGGATCATCGAATGAATACGTACGCATCATGGACGACAACAAATCGTATAAGCCGATTTCATGAGTTCTAAACAATTAGTACAGTTATTCGATCGATCCCGACCGAGAGACATCTTGAAAACGATCTCTCCAAAGGTAACCTCAACAAATTATCTAACCAATTTTAATCGACATGTATGTATTTATGTATGCGTGTATATATTTTTGTATGACGTATATACGTATGTATATATGGTGTGTACGTTTGTACATACTTATGTACTAATTGAACCGATGATTATACGAAAGTGATCCTCTTAATTGTAAGTTTATTAAAGATATCAAACGACATTAATATATCGTCACAAACGTTATTCTTAATATTATTAAAATAACATGAAATAGAAATATTTTTCAAGAGTAAATATATTTACTTCTTTTCTCTGTGCTCGTCAATGTATATGTATATATATATATATATATTATACATAGAAAAATAATATTTTAATAAATATAATAATTCAAATCCGTCGAAATATGTATCTCAAAATGAAAAATATATACGACTTAGATCACTTTCATAATCATCGGATCATTATTATATTCTTTCGATGTATTACTCATATTATCATAACCTCTCAATCGAGGTTCAATCGAAGCTTTCTTCATACGTCGTTTAATTAGCGTAGTACACGCAGAGGATACGTAATAATGACACGAGTCTTAAAAACGACGAAAAGATACGAAAAATTTGAATCGATTTGGCAGAATATATATAATATATTTTTATTTTTTCGCTATATGAAATCGGCACTCGTAAAATGTGTATATGTGTTAGAAAAAGATCTGTGTGTGTGAGAGAAAAAGAAAGAGATAGCAAAAGAGGGAGAGAGAGAGAGAGAGAGAGAGAAAGAGTACAGATAAAGATAGAACATGGCCATTTATACGAAGGTTTACTTACACGAGAAACGTGACGTACATTCGATATTTCGTTATATGTACATATAAAAATAACCTTCATCATCGTTTTCGTCGTCATCGTCGTCATCGTCGTCATCGTCGTGACTCCCCTCTCATCTTCTTCGTACGACACATATAGCAGTAGCAATAGCAGCAACAGCAATGGTAGCAACGACGACACCCTTACAAAAATGTTCTCCCTTTCTGTTTCTCTCTTTATCTTTTTTTTTCTTTTCCTCTCCCTGTTTCTCTTTCTCTCATTCTCGCTCTTTCCCATTCCTATATTCTCGAATAACTTTCTTTGGCCCTTTAGCCCTACAAATTTCTTCTCCCTTCTATTTTCTTCTTTATTTTATGCGATTGAACGTACGGATATCTTTCGTGATAGGCAATGTGAAAGTTAGAGAGAGAGAGAGAGAGAGAGAGAGAGAGAGAGAAGAGGGGAGAAGAGAGAATATGTAATCTCTTTCTCTATCTGTCTATCTCTTTCTTTCTTACTACGCGTTATCACGTTTTCTGAATGATGGCAAGGGTGAAGAGAATCGAAAAGTTGATGGACGTTCTCGAGAAAGAACGAACGTGTGTATGTATATATATATATATATATATATGGTTAAATTTTTTGCTCCTTCGTCCCTTAGTGTATCCAATAAAGTCAAAAAGTATCTGTTAGTATATATATGTGTATATATATATATACACATATATATTTAATATATACAATATACATATAAATAAATATATATATAGGTATGTAATTTATATATATATATATATATATATATATATATATATATATAGGTATGTAGTTTACGCGTGTAGGCGAAAGAAAAATAGGAAGATGTTAGAAGGGAGGAAGCGCCGTTATACGAGCGTTTTCCCTCTTACACGGTCCTCTTCCTCCCCCTTTCCTTTTTTCTCTTCCTTCTCTTCCTTCTCTTTCCTTCATCCTCCTCTTTCATCTCGTCTCGTTCCTTCGTTCCTTAGCGAGATGCACGTAGCGTGACTAACCGTCGTGACTAACGAGCCAGGCCCGACTCTATACCCCTTCCCTTCTTTTCCTTTTTCTTCATTCCTTCCTTTCGTTCCTCCTCGTTGAAAGTAAACTCGCCTAACCGAGCGAAAGAGCACGATGATCGTTCGAAATATTTCCAGATTCCAACGTTTAGTCCAGAGCATACTTCTGCCAGAGTGGACGCTTTCTATTCTGTTACTACTCGACACAACGTTTCGATTCTTTTGCTACCCCTCCTAAATCTTTTTCCCTCTTTCTTTCTCCTTTCCTTTCTTTCTATTTTGTTTCTCTTTTTCTTTCTCTCTCTCTCTCTCTCTCTTTCTATTTCTGATCCTCCCGATCTCCACCCTTTTCTATTCTTCAGTAAATCACGAATACATCCTATTCGGATAATATATTCCTATGCATCATGGATGCACCTTATCCGGATAATGCATTCCTCTTTCTATATTCATACACGTACACGACGATATATCATTATTATATTCTCGATCTAAAGAATATGTTTGTGAATATGTATTTATGTATTTGTGTAGATTATATATATATATATATGTATATATGTATATATATATATATGTAATATATGTACATACACGTTTGTGTGTATATATGTGTGCTAAGAAATCTTACTACAATTCGTTAGTTTCGTTCGTTTATATATTTACGTAAGAAAGGTAGGATTGATTTATGGTAGCGTTAAGAAAAAGAAAAAGTGGAAAAAGAATTAAAGGAAACAAGAAGGAAGGAATGAAAGAAAGAAAAGAAACGAAGGAAGGAAGAAAAAGAGAAAGAAAGAAAAATGAGTTCGGGATTCTAAGTTAACTATTAAGTAAAGTATGTGCTTGTCGTATGTATTTACGTACGTACGTATATATATATATATATATATATATATATATATATATATATATCCCAAAAAAATCCAATTCGAGATTATTCGGTCTCCGAATATTATTTTCTTGATTTTCATTTAGATCGGTCGTTCCAAAAATATCTTTCTCGATGGGGACGATGTATATGTATATGTGTGTGTATGTGTATGTGTGTGTACGCGTTATTTTCTTTATCTTTTTCTTCCTTTTTTCTTTTCTTATTTTTTCTTTTTTTCTGAATCGATCGTTCCTTCTACGAGAGCTAAGAAGAAAGAAAAAAAAAGGCGTTGTCGTTGGACTCTCTCTCTCTCTCTCTCTCTCTCTCTCTCTCTCTCTCTCTCTCTCTCTCTGACATATACACATACTCTCACTCTCTCTGACTCTCTCTCTCTCTCTCTTTCTCTCTCTCTCTCTCTCTCGTCTCGTTAGAGAGAAGCAAGCTTCTCTCTGGCGTCGTTAGAAAACTCGACTCGTGTAAGCGTGTCACGAATGCAACTTCTTTTAAAGGAGTTGAGACTCGGGGTTGGGGAGTTGGGGGTTGAGGGTTGGAGGTTGCGAGGTTAGGGGTTGGGGGTAGTCATAGGCGAACGACAAAAGAGATACGAAACAGGTAGGCGAGAGAGTGTGCATTCGCAAAGTCGTCCGGACATTTCTATCGAGAATTTCGATCCGAAGTTGTTCTCGTCTCTCGGATAGCTAGCTTCTCTTCTCCCTCTTCTCCTTTTGCTCCTCTTTCTCCTTCCTTCTTCTTCTTTTTCTTCTTCACTTCCTCCTTACGGCATCTCCTCCTTTTAAGTTGCCGTCGAATTTGCGAAGTACATACACACGAATACGAAGCTTTTGGATTTTTCAAAGTCCCGTTGAAACGGAAACGTACACATTTTCGTTATATTACTGCACCGAATAATGCATGTATATTTCTCATTCGCCTTATCATCATTTTTCTTTATCATCATTATCGTCATATTCATTTTAATATTTGCATTTCCTTTCTCACTCGTAACTCTAAACGTAATACATATTTTTTTTTTCCTTTGTCAAACTTAACATTATAAATTAATAAATAAATATATATATATATTTGCGTGTTGCGTGTATGTATATATATTGTAGATATGTATATATATATATACATACTGCATATATGTATATATATATATAAGCTTATATTTGTAATTTGTATATAAATGTGTTTTTTTCTTGTTGTTTTCGCATATATATATATATATATATATATATATATATATATATATAGCATGTTATTATTCGGTATTAATTGTGTATATGCCTAATGACAAAATTCGTATCTATTATTATTATTATTATTATTATTATTATTATTATTATTATTATTATTATTATTATTACTATTATTAGTACTATTATTAATATTATTATAGTAATATCATCATCATCGTTATTATAATAATAATTATTAGTTTTATTATTATTATTATTATAATTATAATTATAATTATTATAATTATTATTATTATTATTATTATTATTATTATTATTATTATTATTGCTTCAATTTACAAATCTCTTGAAGAAGGACCTTTCGCAATAATGCCCGCCATTTGGCGTATTGAACGGACTGCTGCTTGTTTTAAATATTACGCGCGGATTACTAAACTTAAGTTTTTGTTCCCTTTTAAGCGTGTCTTCCCTGCCAAAAAATTGGGCTAATTGTAAATTAATAGATAAATCGTCGGATTCGATTACGCGCGATAGCGACCTTATCATCATTCAAAAGATCTTTTTATTCGATCGATAAATAGATAGATAGATAGATAGATAGAATAATAGATAGATAGATAAATTGATAGATAAATCGATATCGCGTACTCGATGTCTGACGACTTTCAAATGGTATTATAGATGTGGGCCGATTTCGAGTCTCGATTGAATTTCACATTTCACATAGTCCGTACGAGAAACTTCTTCTTCTTATTTTTCTTTTTTTTTCTTTCGTATATTTCCGCCTTCGAAGATCGTACGTTATTATTGGGCGTCATCAATTTTTGGCAGGATCGTTTTTTAAAGGAACGTGTGAAAGCAATATTTCCCGATATAAATCGTCGTCCTTCGCGTTGGTGGTGGGGGAAGGGGTTAGTGGGGACGTACACTTGAGGTAGCCGATCGTTCATCGAGAAATCTTTCATAGAGAGATTTCTCGATTTTCAAACGATGTTGAACGAATGAAGAGATAAAGAGATAGAGATAAATAGCGGGATAGAGATTTAGAAGGGAAGAAAGAAAGAGAAAGACAGAATGTGAAAGTGAGTGAGAGAGAGAGAGAGAAAGAGAAAGAGAAATAATCTAATTTCGCTACACACTCTAGACGGGTTTGAAACGGACAAACGAGAAAGATAGAAACAGAAAGAGAAAGAGACTTTCTGCCTCTTTCTCTCTGTCTCTCTTTCACTCTTATACACTCTCTCTCTCTCTCTCTCTCTCTCTCTCTCTCTCTCTCTCTCTCTTTCTCTTTCCCCTGGTGCTTTGATCCAACCAATTCGTCTAACTTTAAATTGCAAAATGAACGTTTGTTAGGTGCGTTGCACTCGCATCCGAACATCCATCCATCCATCCATCCATCCATCCACCCATCCGTCTGTCCGTCCATCCATCCGTCCGTTCATCCGTCCATCCATCCCATCCATCCGTCCATCCGTCCATTCGAGCCAGCTTCGACTCCGCTAGCTAGCTTTACGAAAATAAATACGAACGGCAGCTTTTACCCTCTCTTCTCTCGATTTTTATCGGATGCGCGAGATGAGTTTTATTTATTTTTTTTTTCTTTTTCTTTTTTCTTTTTTTTTTGCTTTCTTTCTTTTCTATATAATTTACAACGCTGTGTATTATATATATATATATATATATATATATAATTATATATGTGTATATATATGTATATTTATATTATATATTATATATATAATTATTTATATATACATATATATTTTATATATGTATATATGTATGCAAATATATATATATATATATACACGTGGTGTGGATTGTGCTCCCTCAAGTTGAGAATGCATCCTAGTTATCCTAGCGGCGCAACTATCTCGGAAGACATTTCATTTTCTTTCATTTACGTTTCGCGTATGCTTGTGCCACTCCCGGAACAAGAGTGAAATAGATAGAGAGAGAAAGAAAGATGAAAAGAGAGAGTGAGAGAGAGAGAGAGAGAGAGAGAGAAAATAAAAAAAGATAGATGAAAGAGAGAGAGAGAGAGAGAGAGAGAGAGAGAGAAAATTCAACGTGTTACGTCATCGAGTACGCCGATCGATCGTCTTCGAACTTCGAGGTGGTAGGAAAAATCGTGAATTGCTGTTTTTCCTGCTGATACGTCGAGCCTTTGACCGGGACCTACTGCAGTTACTACTACTAATGTTGCTGCTAATACTACTATTACTATTATTACTTCTACTGCCATTACTAGTATTACTGTTACTATTACTATTGCTATTGCTATTACTCTTACATATATTAGTACTACGCGGAATCTAAATTCTCTATTGGTATGGGTGAACGACGACGACGACAACGAAATTTTCTCTCTTTCTCAAAGGGAATTTATGTAAATAAAAAAAAAATATCCTCCTTCTCCTCGTATCTCTCCAAGAAACAAAAAAATAGTTAGGAGAAAGATAAACAGAGAGAGAGAGAGAGAGAGAGAGAGAGACAGACAGAGGTATACCTACACTACGTGCATATCTACGGGATAGAAAAAAAAATAAATAAAAAAATAAAAAGAAAAATTCTTAGACAAATTCGAAACGAAACTCGTGAATATATTGAAATAAATAGTGCGACCTAACGGATTGGATGGATGTAACGGACCTCGTAGTCGATAACCGATATTCGATATCACGGATCGTATCGCGTTGTCCGATCGTCGAAGTGTCTTTCAAAAGTTTCTTTTCTATCCGGTTACAACGACGACGAGGCGCGAGAGAGAGAGAGAGAGAGAGAGAGAGGGAGAGAGAAAGAAAATAATAAAATAGAAATAAAGAAATAACAACAGAAAAAAAACATGTGTGTATATATATATATATATATATATAAAATCTAATCAAACATGTAGTAGATACGAATACGTATAGACACGCGCACACGGAAAGAAGAAGAAGACACACACAATAGGTATCGACGAGCTATCTCAGACATTTCCAAAGTCACTATACGCGAACGGAGAGGCGAGTAAGTTGGCTCTCGAAAAGATCGAAGAAGCGCAGCTGTTCTCGTCGAACGAAACGACGAGTGAGAGAGAGAGAGAGAGAGAGAGAGAGAAAGAGGTTAAGGGAGTGAAGGGGTAGGGAGAGAGAGAGAGAGAGAGAGAGAAGATAGAGATAGATAGATATTCGTTGGAAAAGCGCGATTGGAATCTCGATTTGGTCGAGACCATTTTAACGTAAAACGAAATCAAGGGGAACACACATTCTCTCTTTCTCTTTCTCTTTCTTTGTCTTTCTCTTTCTCTTGTCTCTTTCCGTCTATCTCTATTTCTTTCTTTCTTTCTTTCTTTGTTTCTATCTACGTATCTCTATCTCTGTTCGTCTGACATTCACTTCCCATCCACATCTTCGTTCAAACGAAAACAACGTGAGGCTTGTCCGGAAGTGGAGGCTCGTAATCATAATCGTACTCATAATCGTAACCATAATCGGCGCGCTGTACGTTCATTCGTGTATTCTGCATACGGTAAAGGGATAACATTTCCGGTGGTTCATCTCGAAGACCTGTAACATCCGCTACAGCGTAGACACCCTCGTCTAGCGGTTGTTGCTGTTGTTGCTGTTGAAGTTGAAGTTGATGTTGTTGTTGATATTGATGTTGAAGTTGAAGTTGATGTTGATGTTGATGTTGGAGTTGAAGTTGATGTTGATGTTGTTGCTGTTGTTGGTGCTGTTGTTGTTGTCTTCCATGAATACCGGCCATGGAAGTAGGTGGTTCTACCGCATCCAATCGTCTTTCGGGTCGAGCGTACCTCGGTGTCTCGTAAATGTTGTGATCTTGGGATCTAGGAGCCCTAACGACTGCTTTAGCTCTAGGCGTGTCATAAGAAGTGTCCTCGTGCCGGGCCAACAACCTTCTATTACACGATTCCGCGTTCTTCGCTAATTCTTCGTTGCTTCTACCAACGTAGACTAAAAATTCTGGCCTGTTTGGTGCCGCGTAAGCCAAGCGTTTCTTCCTTTTGGCTCTTGTAAGATGAGCTATCAAAGCCAGGATACTGGCTGTTGCCGCGAGGCAACCAGCCGCGGACAAGCTGAGATAGAGAGGACTCAATCTGCAACGTAGGGATCCTTCCGGTAGGGCGATCAGTGGTTTCCCAGCAAATTCCTCGTCCGTACAAACGATGTCGTTCGTGTCGAGCTCCAATCGCGTCTCGTTACGCCTTTCTTCCGCTCTGATAACGTTCCAGAGCCAATGCACCGAACAGTTACAAACGAGAGGGTTCCCGCCGACTCGTAGCAAGGAGAGACCGTCAACCGGAAACTGCGTTGGTTGAAGAGTCGCGAGACTGCAACGACGCAGGGAAACCCATTTTAAATATCGAGCACCGTACAATACTCGTCCAGGTAATTCCTTGAGTTCGCGATTCCCATCTAACGAGATCCTTTCGAGATTGACGTTATCCGCAAACGCTCTCGCGTGGATATTCTCAAGCGTGCAATCGTCGAGTTCGAGACTTCTCAGTTCGAAGAGATTGCGAAAGGCTACGGGACGTAATGTACCAAGGGGATTACGATTGAGGATCAAACTCGAAAGAACATTAAGTCTGGCCAATGCAACGGTCGGGACCGAGGTCAAGTTGTTCCCCGAGAGATCGAGACGCAATAAACCTGGCAATCGGTCGAAAACGTCGTCGGCGATACTTCTGATCACATTGTCCGCTAGATTCAACGAGACCAACGACGGTAAGGACGGCAAGGAGTCTCTGGTTAATTCCTGAATAAGATTCTCCGAAAGATCGACGTTCTCCAGGCTCGGTGCCAAAGCCAGGTTATCGGCTGGTACCTCCAAAAGAGAATTTCTTTTGAGAAGTAACGTTCTTATCTTGTGTAGATTCTTCATCAGATCTTTAGGTAAACTTGTGATCGAGTTGCCACTGAGGTCGAGAACTTCTAACTCGCTGGTATATTTGAACGCTTGCTCGTCCATCTCCGTTATATTGTTGTCAGCCAGATTCAACTCTCTCAATGACTTCAAACCGTTCAAAGCGTTTTTCGCTATTGTCCTGATGGAATTGGAACTAACGTTGAGGGTTAAAAGGCTCGTCTGAAGTGCGAAATTGTCCGTCCCGAGCGTACGGATCAGATTCGAGCTAAGATCGAGACTTTCCAGGTTACCGTAGAAACAGAAGGTCAAGTGCAGGTTCGCCACGCGATTGTTCGAAAGATCCAAATGTCGTATCTCTGGGTTGAGCTGGATCGGTACGAACTCGAGATCCGCGTAAGCGCATGATGCCCTTAGGGTTTCGTCGTCGCAACGACATCGTGGCGGACAGAAGCCGCCCGACACGGCACTCGTCAAAACGGCGAGCATCGCTATCGCGATCGGCCCCCTTCTCTTCGGCGAGGATCCATGCGATGCCATTCCATATGAGCTTCCTCCCGACCGAAACTGTTCTGCAAATCATAATTAAACGATCGATTAGTTTCGTTGCTCGACAAATTGTTCCTTTTTTAATTCTTTTTTTTTTTTTTTTTTTTTTTTAACCAGATCAATAAATTTACGATATCGATCAATTTTTTCTTTCGTCATTCTTTAATATTTCTTCAAAGTTTCAGGTAGTTATTCAATTTATATCTAAAAGAAATTTCTTTTTGTTGGTAATTGTAAGCACGTTTAATAGAGAATTTATCAATATATTTGTAGTAAATATTATGTACATGGAGTAATCAAACGATCGAATAGTTTTATTCGCCGATATATTTTTTTTTCTTTTTTTTTTTTTTTTTAGAAGGAAGAGATCGAAAAATTTGATCTATGATATCGGAGAATCTTTTTTTCCATTCTTATCTCTATATTTTATTTTCTAAGAAAAAGGTTTTTTTCTTCGTAATTGTGTCTATATTTAGAATGTTAAATTGTTATAATTAAATTAAAGCATCGTATGCATCGATTACTACTATATAAACGATCGATTAGTTTTATAGAATAAGATCGAAAAATTTGATCTATAATACCGATCAATTTTTCTATCGCTCTTTTCTCTGCATTTTATATAATTACTAAAAAAAGAATTAGTAATAATTTTTAGGTATTTAATTAATAAGCGTTTAAAAAAAATGGAGCTATTAATATTAAATATTAATATTAAATATATATATATATATATATATATATATATATATAGGAAGAGAGTATTTCATAATCTACTTTTTAAAAGTTTTAAAAATATTTTTAATCGTGGGTTTTGCGGATATGTAACTACATACGTAGAGAAAAATTTGAACGTTTCAACGAAACAATTCAACGAACTCCGAAAAGTGGAACGCGACGGTCTAATGAAAAATATTCTGGTTGACTGTTATCAATGACGAAAGCACTTGTGTCAGACAACTTTGGTAATATGAACGTCGAGACACAAAACGAAATTAATCCGGTAGTAAACGAATGATTGTACGATTCGTTGCGTCGACATTTTAATTCGATTAATTTTTCCGAGAAAAGGAAAGAAGAGTGTAGTGATAGTCAGGGAAATCAGAAAGAAAAAAAGAAAGAGACACGAAAAGAGAGAGAGAGAGAGAGAGAGAGAGAGAGAGAGAGACAGAGAGAGAGAGAGTAAAATTAAATCTCATCGTTGAACGTATTTGAGATAAAAGTTAATTGAATTAACGAAAAAGATAAATGATATTAAAGAACAAAAAAAAAGCCGACAAACCTGAAAATAAACGGGTATTTCAAAAGATATCGAGAATAGAAGGTACTATATACATATATATATATATAAAACATATAATATATGTATATATATATATATATATATATACCTATGAAAAAATATATTAGAAACATATAGAACTCGATACTGAAATTCAAAAAGATATCGTGAGTTTATAATTTATGCATTTTTGGACACAGAAAAAAAGAGAGAGAAAGAGACAGAAAGAAAGAATCATGGTCGTTTGGTTTCCTACCTGTTGGACCGCATCTGGTCTCTGCCACCTGTTCGAAAAGGATCGTTCTCCGCCTCCCTCGAGGCATCAAAAGAAAAAGGACGCATTTACATTTCCCAACAGCAGCGGCCACGACAACGGCAACGGCAACGGCAACGGCAACGGCAACGACAGCAGCAGCAACAGCAGGGACTAGCAAGCAGTGACAGCAACGGCTGGTCGTTCGATTCGACAACGGTCTGTCTACTACTACCCTCCAAGTTTTCAAATTTAACGCCGCACCGCACCCGCACCGCACCGCACCGCACCGCACCGCACCGCACCGTTCCGTAGCGTAGCGTACCGCATCGTGTTGGCCCGTTTAAAATCGTTCGAGTGAACGGACGGTCGATTTTCCTCAACCATCTGACTGCATCCCAGCGAGATCGTTAAACTTGATAACGACTGAACGTTCGTCATAGTCAATATGGATAACTAATTAGGAGTTAGACTCTAACGTATTATTATTTCCATTAGAAAAATATTTTGAGAACGATATTATGAAATGATCTGTTTTTTTAAATATATGGGGCCACGTTTAATAGTTCTTCTTGACGAGTAAGACATTTACTATTCTCCAAACGGAAACTTTAAATATATATATATATATATATATATATATATAAATTTATATATGTATAATATATATATATATATATAAGGCAAAAAAAGAGAAGAAAAAAGGTCAAGCCTGGAATCGACCTTTTCCGAGTTCTCTTTTAGAGCGGAAGGTAGCGTGAAATTTTCATAAAACGATCAACAGGCTCCCTTTTTTTTTTCCTTTTCTCTCTCTCTCTCTCTCTCTCTCTCTCTTTCTTTCTCTATTCTCTCTCACTGTTTTCTCTTTTTCTCTCCGTGGGAAGCGATATTTAGGTTCATCGAAATCCCCTTGTTCGGAGTACGACGTGCCTGCCGGAAAGTTATGCAAATTGAAGAAAAGACTTCTCTTCGAGAAGTCGTCGTGAGGGTGTCGAGGGTAAAAGACAGAGAAGAAGAGATAGAGATAGATAGATAGAAAGAAAGAGAGAGAGAGAGAGATACATATATATATATATATATATATATATATATATATATAAAGATAGAGAGATAGAGATAAAGATGGAGAAGTAAAAGGTAGGGTGAATCAAGAGGATACGAATATTCTGAAAGAAGGGTAAGAACGGTAATGGGTAAAGATACATTTTAACAGTATTGGGATACAAGGATACCAACGGTGCGAGAAAGTATCCAAATCTAGTATCCAGATCGTAGATCTAGGCCGTAGATCGGAATATCCTTGGAAACATTCTCCCTTTTGGATGAGAGAGGAAGAGAAAGGAAGGAAGATAACACTATCTCCTATCTAAAAACGACGTTAACCGTTCCTAACTTGGAAATCTACTTTTGCGGAAGCAACCTAGGATCGAACCGGCTGTGGACAGGAACTCTAAGGAAAAATCTATCCAGTACTATCTTGCAAATTACTTTATTCCACTATCCGGCTGTATCGAAAATGTTTCCTTCGAATATACGTATGCGTGTGTTTACGTGGGTATATATATGATATAAAAATTTGTGCATCTTATCCGTGTATATATATATATATATATATATATATATATATATATATATATATATATATATAGTTTAATAAATCATTTAAATATTGAGAGATCAAGTAGAATAAATTCTATTTAATAAAACCAGAGAAAATATTATTGGGAAATAGTATAATATTTATCGTGAAAATGTGATATTTAAACAAATTATTCTAATAATTTCACGAGGATATTATATATTAAAATGATACTATAATAATTATCGAACAATTCTCTATATATTTGTGTATTTTTTTTTCTTTTTTTTTTTTTTTTTTTTTTTTTGAGAATATGCACATAGAGGATCCAATGATAGTATATATATGATAGTATATATATTCACATTTATGTATATCTCTACGTATACGAGTAATAAGAAGAGACTGAAAATCCGATAATAACGTAGGATTAAAACTGAAGTATCGATTCCGTCTGCGCGACGTCATATCTCGCGAAAGAGAGGAAGATAATAAAATTTCGATGAAACG
>NC_057685.1:3156783-3159283 GCF_014466175.1 Vespula pensylvanica | reverse complement strand
CTCTCGACGAGCGAGGGAAACCAATCGAGCTATTGTTTTTCTTTCTCCTTCTCTACAACTGTTCCGCCCGCATGGAACGCGTTTCCTTTTCTCATTCTCAATTCCCATCCCTCGATGGAAGTATTTTCCAACGACCGTTATTTAAGCCTTTTAGTATTGCCAATGTCGTATATATCGACTCTCCATTTCTCTAATTCGATCGGCCAAATAAAGAGAAAAAAAGAGAGAGAAAGAGAAAATCGTTCGCGTGTTTCCGTTTGATACATTGATCGAGAGTCAAGATTACTTCTCTACTGTTCGTGTGTGCAGGATA
Organism: Vespula pensylvanica; assembly: GCF_014466175.1. Classification (NCBI taxonomy): domain Eukaryota; kingdom Metazoa; phylum Arthropoda; class Insecta; order Hymenoptera; family Vespidae; genus Vespula; species Vespula pensylvanica. The sequence continues at coordinate 3,158,970 of NC_057685.1, read as the reverse complement.
TAGTTTGAAAGAAAATACAAGTGTCTTCCTATGGCCAATTCTATCTACCATTGACTCTTTTTCCTAGTTTTTTCTTTCTTTTTCTTTTTTTTTCAAATTTTTTCTTTTTCCTTTTTTTTTTCTTTTTATTTTTATTTCGTTTTCTTTCCCCTCTTTTTTTTCTTTCTTTCTTTCTTTTTTTTTTTGTTTGTTTTTTTTTTCGTATCGAACGCAGAACGCGTGAGAATCCTTCTCAGAAATTTTTTACTCGAATGATTTTCAGCACGCGAATAATAAAATTTTTATATTAAATAAGGTGCTGTTCGAAGATATATGGGACACTTGGAGTAACTTTTTAATGACGGAAAAAATCGTTTTACTTTTTATAGGCAAGTAGTTACGTCCGATAATCTCTCGTGAGGAGTGACCAGAATTTTAACTGTTATTTATAACACGTGTATTTTAAATGTCACGAACCTGGATATTATTATTTTTATGTCGATTTATTCGAACTGTGAAAATTTAACGCGTGAAAATTTATCGATCAACGTAACATCGTTCTTTTTTTTTTTTAAGTAATAATTTATCTGTTTGATGTCAAGATCGAATAGTTCGTCTCGTCGTTAAGCAAGCACATCGGTAAGAAATACATTTCTATTTCGAAAGGTCGACCGAAAAAACGAGAAGAACAGAAAAGGTAGACCAAGAGATAGAGACAGAGATAGAGACAAAAAGAGAGAGAGAGAGAGATAGAAACAGAGACAGAGATAGATGGAGAACGAAAGGACATTTTCACCGTCGGAAGAGATTTATTCCGGGTTGAAAATCAGGTATTTTGTAGTAGTAAAGAGAGAGAGAGAGAGAGAGAGAGAGAGAAATAAAGGAAGGGAAGAAAGATAGAACAAAAATAAAAGCAAGAAAGAATGAGAACAAAATAAAAAAGAAAATAAAAAGAAAGACAGATACAGCAGTCGTGCGCGTTTCTCGTATAGAAACAGAAAGTAGAAAATCGTTGGGAAAAGGTGGAGCGAAGGAGGAAAATCGCGAGGCAAACGGCGATATTTTTCTCGAACACGGAAACGGCTCGTGATTCGACGATATAAATATCACTTTATCGTACCTGCAAGCCGCCTCGAGTTTTGGAAACATTAGTACGAAACGCGCTTTAAAACGAGAGACGGTTTTAAAACGTAGGAGAAGATTGAGAGAGAGGAAAGGGTTGGTCGGGTGAAAGGGTGGCGGAGAGGAGGGGAGGGGGAGGGTGTTGTAAGCGATAACTTCAACGCGCGCCTCGTAATCGCAGTTGAAACTTTGAACAAGAGTCAATGAAAAGTTGCCCCTTGCTCTCCCCAACTCTCTCTCTCTCTCTCTCTCTTTCTCTCTCTCTCTTACTCTCTTTCTCTTTTTTTTTTTTTTAAACTTTTTATTTTATTTTTTATTCCTTTCTTCTCTTCTCTCTTTTCTACTTTTTTATTTCTCGAACAAACTTGCACGCCAACACTTCGAATTCGCTTTTAGGCTTCGAGGATCAACGCGTATATATAGTTTACGTATATGTATTTGTGCGTGAGAGAAAGAGAGTGTGTGTGTGTATATATGTGCATACATACATATATATCACTTAAATACGTAGATAGAAGTCAAAATAACACATATGTACAGGTTAAGAGGAGACATACGCAAGCAAGTAGATATATAAAGCGATTACGTGGAAGAAAACGTTTTTCAAACGAAATCGTTTGGCAATTACCTTCCACCCATTCACTAACGCCTCCCCCCTCCTCCCTCAACCCCTCGTCTCCCTTCCGATACGTTCTGTAGACTTTTTCCTCCCCGATTGTTTGAAATCGCTCGCGGCAAATCGAAGGAGCCTAGTGCAAACGAAGAAAGAGTTAAAGAAATAAAATGGTAAAAGGGAGAAAAGGAAAAAGAAAGAAAAACAAGGAAAAAAAAAGAGAGAGAAATGAAGAGAAAGGAAGAAAGAAAGAAAGAAAGAAAGAAAGAAAGAAATGCAAAGATGGTAATGCAAGCAGATTGACGATTTCCACGAAGGGAAACGTGCGCCCCTCTTTTCGATGCTTCGACATCGTTCGATGCACATCGCCGCGTCGATTTCGGTATTGGAGAAAGTGTATGTCGACTGGAAACTCACGACCTCTCTCTCTCTCTCTCTCCCTCTTTCTATTTTTCCTCCTACTCTCACTCCTT
>NC_057685.1:3138974-3156699 GCF_014466175.1 Vespula pensylvanica | reverse complement strand
TCTCTCTCTCTCTCTCTCTCTCTCTCTCTCTCATTCTTTTTCTCTTTTTTTCTCTCTTGTTTCACCACGACTAACCCAAGCTAATTAAAAGAACGGACTTTGATTCGGATAACCATTGCGGATATTTAAATCGTTCGATACCAGCCGATACGCAGATTCCCTGGCATCATCGATTGAACGATACCAACATAGCCTGTAGAATTTCACGCTACTTTACTTTTCATCTAATTCTACATATATTCAAACGTCAAAAATAATTCGATTAAATGATTTATTTCAACAAATATCTGGCGTATGATCTGGCATTTTACAATGGTTATTATATTCGTATAAAAAGAAAAATAATTTTATGAAATACTTTATACCAATATATTATATATATATATATATATCTTGATGCATATATGTATTTGAAGAAATAATTAATATGCTTTATTTCAATATATACAATATATGCGAAACTGACACGATTTTAGTAACATGTCAATATTTTAATATCGTTATATCAAATATACTTCTGCGCATATACACACACACATACATATATCATGTATGCACACATACATTGATACATATATGGATATCGATATTCGAAGAAATAATTAACATGACAGAGAAGGAGAAATAAGTGGTTGTCGATGTAGGGAAAGGAATTATAATGATCCAACGATCCACCTATCTTTCTACATACATATATTCATATATATACGTACATACATATACATACATATATATACATACATATATATATATATATATATGTAGAAGATAATAAAGAGAAGAAAGAATGATCGATAGACGTGAGATAAAAAGTAACGGAATCTTCGAGGGAGAAATCCGGTGCGTAACGCACGAGGATAATATGGTTGGGTTCTTCTTTCAACGACGACGACCCTCGTATATCGGAATTAACTTGCCACCGAATAGGGATTAGAGGACTAAATATGCGTGAAGTAGTAGTTACTGAAGGAGGAGAAAAGTGCGTAGGAAGTCTCTCACGTTCGAAATATCGAGAATAGGCACGTGTATGGTATGGTATGGTATGGTATGGTATGGTATGGTATGCTATGGTATGGTGTGGTATGGTATGGTGTGGTATGGTGTGGTATGTATATATGAGAAGTTAAAATAGTTAAGAGATTCTAGTCTCATTCCTTTCACACCAAAGATTATACTATTTCTCTCTCTTTCTCTCTTTCTCTTTCTATTTCTCTATCTTTCTTCTTCTCTTTCCCTTTTTATTTCTCGGAGAGACGTTAATTTAAAACTTGGAGAACTTCATAAAAAAAAAAAGACAAGTAAAAAAAGAAGAATTTCATTCAGAACAAAAATGATGAAAAGAAATATTGAGATACGGGACCATATTTAATATAGGACCCATTAGGCGCAAGCTGGGCCCTCACTTTTTCTTTCTCTCTTTCTTTTTTTTTTTTTTTTTTTTTTTCTATAATCTTACAGACACATTTGATCTTACAGATACGTTTTAAAAACTTAGTCCTCGGAGACAACGATGTAAACAAAGAAAAAACGACTTACGTTAGTATATTTGTTACAAAAGAAAATTGGAAAAAAAAAAAAAGAGAGGAAAGAAGAAGAAAGAAAAGAAAAGAAATGAAAAGAAAAGTGTATAAATTAGACTTGGCCTCGCAGTGATGTGGAAAAAACCAACGAAAAAAACTGAAAAGGAAAAGAAAAAAAAGCCGTACGAATTTGATTAACCGAAATAGACTTGGCCTCGAAACGGTGCGGAAAAATGAAGGAAAAGAAGAACAAAGAAGAGAAAAAAAAAAAAAGGGAAAAAGAAAAAAAAAGAAAAAGGAGAAAAGCGTGTAGGAATTTGATTAACCGAATTAGGCCTGTTCTTTCGAAGACTCATAATAATGTTGCGGCCATTGAAATTAATTTCTCACAGCGTCATTAAAATTTCAACGAATGGATTAGAACAAACGAACGCCATATTGAGAATAAAACTCTCCATCTTTCTTTCTTTCTTCTTTGTCTCTTTTTCTTTTTTCGTTCCTCTTCTTCTTCTTTTTCTATTCGCGAGACATGCGTTAACGATTGAAATGGACCAACGAAAATTCTTTAACGTACTTTCCCATGAAGTTAACGTTCCGTTTCTCGCGTTCATTATCGCGACATTGTGCTCGTGGATAATCAAATCTCGAATTTAAAGAAAATAAATAGGTAGGTAGGTAGGTACGTACGTATGTACGTAGGTATATATGTATTACGTGTGTATGTGTGTGTGTGTGTGTGTGTGTACGTATATGTACGTAAGTACGTACACACTAGTTCGATTCAATTAATGGGGGACGATTGTTCGAGACAAAAGAAACGTTCCACGAGTGTGTTTCCTGAATCACGAGCGAGTTCCTCGGTAAGCACCTCGAAGGAAAAAGAGATCGGGCACGAACGACGGGGAGCAACCGGTAAACAATGCTGCCTTGGGCACAAAGCGTCGTTACAAAAGCAAAACCCGATATTCGCGGACCTCTTCAAGGAGTGCAGAGTTAAAGTGCAGGTGCGCAAGTTCACCGAGCTTGACATATAAAGAAATACGAAGAGAGAGAGAGAGAGAGAGAGAGAGAGAGAGAGAGAGAGAGAGAGAAAGCGAATATAGAAGAAATACGAAATAGTGATAAACGAATAAGTGAACGAACAAATATTTGCTTTGTTTTTATCAAAGTACCAACTAGAATAGAAATACGTCGCGACGAGTTACAAGATGATAATAAAAATAATACAGAAGTAATTTTTACGCGTAAAACGATGACGTTTTACGTTTACAATAATGTTGAAAGAAAAAAATAATATGTATATGTACATATACATCCTTGTTATAAAGAATATCAAAAGGAAGACAAAAAATAATGTTCATAATTAAGAATAATATAATACAATAAGAAAAATAATATTTATCTTCCGGCATAATGAAGTAAAGGAAAAAAAAAAAAGAAGAAGAAGAAGAAGAAGAAGAAGAAAAGAAAAAAAAGAGAGAAAGAGAGAGAGGAAAGAGGAGGGGAAAAAAAATAGATGCGAGAGGATATAAAGAGTTAAAGAAAAAAAAAAAGGAATTACAAAATAAAGAAGAAAAAAATGTAGAAGAATAGCAGAAAAAAGAAGGAATAATGAAAATAGCACTAAAAATAATAGAGCAAGAGTGTAATCAAAATCAATTGAATGTTCAATGTAGTGACATTGCAGTGAAGATAAAAAAGAAGAAAGAAAAAACAAGAAAAGAAAAACAAATAACAGAAAAATAGAGAGAATGTTTGAGAGAATACTTTCTCCTTCCTTCTCTCTCTCTCTCTCTCTCTCTCTCTCTCTCTATCTCTTTCTATCTATCTCTATTTATCTATCTATCTTTCTCTACATCTATCTATCTTTCTCTCCATTTTTCGTATGAGAATCGAGAGAGAAAGATAAAATAGGGAAACGGTTAAGCGTGGCCATGTTTATTTTACACGACCAACAAGTTCGCCAATAAATCTTCCCTCATTGAGAAGCCTTGCTATAAAGCGAAACGTGCACGCGTGCGCGAATAAATCGTGCGATAAGCGACCTGGCCACGGGAGGGGTTGTGCAGGTTGGAAAGAGGCAAACACAGAGAGAAAGAGAGACAGAGAGAGAGAGAGAGAGAGAGACAGGGAGAGAGAGAGTGAAGGAGAAATAGACGGACGAACGTACGAAGGGAGGGAAGAGAGAGAGAGAGAAAGAGAGAGCTTGTATTGCAATTTATGAGATTCCAACGCGGCAATTCGTCGATGCTGATTAATGGTCCAGGCACGCTCAAGGCGACCGATTGTTCTTGACGCTTTTAGCACCGGCTCGACGATATTAACTTTTTCTTTACCGTAACCTACCTCGAAAGAACGTCGTCGTTTCTTAAGGATCGAATAATGCAAGAACGAAAGAGAGAGAGAGAGAGAGAGAGGGAGAGGGAAGTAGAGAGATTAAAAAAAAAAGGCACGATTCCATTCTTCGACCCTTGTCGATTAGAACGGATATACCGTAGATCGTATTCGAAAAAGTAAAATATTCGTTGATGATTAATTTACGATCGATGATATAAACGATTCATTAACGTTTGGCAAATTTACATAACGACCGACTGGAATAATTTAACGGGGCCAATGTTTTTCTAATTTCGCGATAACGTCCACCTTCTCGTGTAATTTTATACACGGTATATATATATATATATATATATCATATGTGTATATATATATATATGATGTAAAGTATGTATGTACATACATGTATGCATGCATAACGAGCGTTAATAATATAATAATGATATAGAAACGTTGCATAGGTCGCGTTACTATTCCATGTAGGAACAAAAGAAGAGAAACGCAAATCGCACGATTCCCGATGAAAATTATTTATTGTCGAGCTTGTATTCGCGCGTCTATTTATTTATTTATTTATTTATTTATTTATTTATATATGCGTGTATTTTTGGCAACCATAAAAAAAGAAAGAAAGAAAGAAAGAAAGAAAGAAAAAAATTGGAAAAACGAATCGAAGCACCGATTAAAAGGGGATGAGATGTCGATCCGATCGTTTATCGAACGACAGAGACCAACCCTCCTTCCTGCTTCTCCATCCTCCTCGTTTCCTTTCCTCGTTTCGTCGATTCGTTTAGTTTAGTTAAAGACTCGATCAAGATTTCTCTGTTAAACGATAACGTTATCTTTTATTATGTTTGCTCTTGTCACGGTCGTTTGGACGATGGATGTAATTCGCTTGTTCATTTTCTTGTAGACGTGTCGGTGGTCTGTTTGCGAAGCAAGAGTAATCGGTATACCACAGACAAGCAGACAGACAGATAGACAGACGAACGGATAGACACATGCTAACATATATACATATATAGGTACGTTCGTACCTAGATATATAGATATACATATAGATAGATAGATATACATATACATAGACAAACATTCGTATACGTAAGACTAGTTTAGAGGAATCCGACTTTCTCTCTCTCTCTCTCTCTCTCTCTCTCTCTCGTTTAACCAGAAGATAGAAGTTCTGTTCAAACAAGGTCTAGTAACGGAAAGTAGAACTATTTCGTGGATCGGCAGGTGATTGAAAACGTACGCGCGACTTAACGCGCCGATCGGCCCACGGTTGAAAGGACCGAAAGCCGTGCGGTAACGACGGCCCATCGATTTCTATTATGTTCACGGTAACGGCATACTCGTGAACGTATGTATGTATGTATGTATGTAACTATCTACCTATCTACCTACCTACCTACCTACCTACCTACCTACCTACCTACCTACCTACCTATCTATATACCTATATATCATATTTACATAAACTATCGTAGGTGCAGTATAAAAGTGTAGGAGAGATACTCGATACCAACGATGAACCGTAGCTAGTAGTGACTAACATATGTATGTAAGTCCGGTTGGTCGATCGAAAATTTGACGAAACGATTCCTCCACGTTCGACCACGTTTCTATCTTATTCTATCGACGTTTAGATACCTACATATGTATGTACATACCATTCGTACACATGTGTGTGTGTGTATGTGTGTGTGTGTGTATGTGTATAGAGCGTGTATATAGATATACGTATACGTAAGTACAAGTGGCGTCTAAATAACGTAAAAGTGAGTCACCAAAGTCTTTTCCTCAGCGACTATTTTCATTCGATCGATTACTACATCGCAAAATTTTCGATAATGGTCGATAATAGTAGTTCTTACTACTTCACGTTTGACTTTCCATAGAGAAAAATCATAGTGGAGAAGTTTTCTTTTTTCTTTTTTTTTTTTTTTTCTTTTTCTTTTTCTTTCTCCTTTTTTCTTCCCCCTCTTTCTTTTCAAGTATACGCAAGAATGTGAATTCTTTTTACTCGAAGAACTACTTCTCTCTCTTTCCCCTTACTCCGTACCTCTAACTCCATAGCTCCCCTCAATGTACGACGTTGATTTATCTAGGAGCTTGAAAGTTTGAGCTCGAAGATTGGCCCGATGGTCTACGTGGCATTTAAAATCGTCGAGGAGGAGGAAGAAGAAAGAAGACAGGTAGATACGCGTTTAGTGGTAAATTCTAGGTGCCAATAGGGAAGCAGAGAACGGTTAAGTTCCCCTTCTGATTTTAACGATGGAAGAGAGAAGGTTCGTAGAGAGAAGGAGAGATGAGTATCTCCGAAAATAGGATTGCCACGATACGCATTGTGTCGAGGATAGAGAGTCTCCTCCTTCTCTTTTTGCTCCATTCTCTCTCTCTCTCTTTCTCCCTCTTTCTCACTCTTCTCAGCCCTATTCGACCTTCCACGTCATATTTATAGCATTCGCCTTTTCCACGAACCTTTTCGCTTTGGGGTTGCTTAATACGAGAGGTTGAGAAGGAGATGGATGAAGAGAGAACGAAAAAGAGAGAGAGAGAGAGAGAGAGACGATTAAAGAGAAGACTTGAAGTGAAAGAGAAAAAGCAGTAGAACGAGAAAGAGATTAGGCTGCAAGTAAAGCTGAAGGCCAAAAGAAGAAGAAGAAGAAGAAGAAGAAGAGAAGATAATAGAACAGAAGAGAAGAACAGAAAGAGAGAAAATACGTTTGTTATGTTGGAAGAAGAAGAGGAAGGTAATCCAGCGTGTGCACAGGCAAATGCATCTATCCTGGTTTCGCAAAGAGAAAGAGAGAGAGAGAGAGAGAGAGAGGAAGAGGAAGAGAGAGGAAGAGGAAGAGAGAGAGTGAACGAACAAGCCGAGCACCAGGTGCACCGTGATTTAGCGTGGCCTAACCGAAGCCGTGTGCTGCAGACTCGATCGTATCGCCGGTTATTAAAATTTCTTGCGCGCTTTCCACCGTCCTTTTCCACCGTGATTTCCGGCGCGCCGATCCTATATAACTCTACTCCTACTACTACTGCTATTACTACTACTATTACTATTACTACTACTACTACTACTACTACTACTACTACTACTACTACTACTACTATTACTATTACTATTATAACTTTTAGTAGTACTGTTATGAATATTAATATTTTATTATATATATTAGTACTTTATTATAATAATAATAATAATTATTATTATTATTATTATTGTTATTATTTTTATTACTACTACTGTTAATGTTAGTATTTTAATATTACTGATATTATTATTATTATTATTATTATTATTAATATTACTATTACTATTGGTACTATTATTTTTAGTAGTATTAATATTACTATTACTACTACTACTATTGCAAAGTACTATTAATATTTCAAATACTGTTAATATTACTATTACTAATATACTACATATTACTACTACTATTACTACTACTACAAGCAACACCAATACCACCCACTAAAACCACCCCCCTTTGCTGCCTCTCGTAAATGCATATTTCCGCAGCGAGCGAGCAATATATTACGAGAATCTACGAGCATTTCGTTCCTTTCTCTCACTCTCTCACTTTCTCTCTCTCTCTCTCTCTCTCTCTCTCTCTCTCTCTTTTCCTCTCTCTCTTTTTCCTCTCTTTCTTCTCTTTGTAATAAGCAGCCCGAAAATTCAACGCGATAAGGTTAACCTTGTTGTTGGGTTCGTTTCGGGAGTCCTCCTTCATCACGCGATTTCGTCGAATTAACTCGAATCCACTGACACGCTAGTAGTATGAGGAGAAAGAGGAGGGATAGGGGGATAAGTAATCGTCTTGTCTCTGATTGCCTCTTGCGATTCGTTCATTCGACAATAGTATATATAGTAAATATATATATATATATAAATGTATGTGTATATATATATATATATATATATATATATATATATATGGTAGGGAGATAAGTACTTTAGTGTATATATATATGTGTGTGTGTGTATGGACACACGCGTAAATATATATATATATATATGTACCTATATTTAACAAACGTGAATTGTTCGAACAACTCGACAAGATAACGTTCCGCTCGTCTAATTGCGAGTTTGTGTCTCCGAACGAGCCACACCACTACGCCTCGCCGTACGGATAAATTTGACGGTTTTCCCGAGAACGATTAACGCGATTATCTGGGGAAATAAATTTTCCGTAAATGAATTTGAATATTAGTTAGAGATGAATATTTTATTTCGTTTGAGGACGAAGATATAAGATTCTATTTTCATATCGCACATAATAGATTTTATCATAAATCATCAATATTTTGAAATTCTTCCTTTTTTTTTTTTTATCTAGAGAACAATATATCTATTTATATCGTATATATAATATATGAATATTAATATTTATATATATATATATGTATATATATGTATATGTATATTTTAGATTTAGTATTGATTATTTATTGATAATTAATAATCCAGAATAAATACAGTGGTATGTGAAATTTTCGAAACGTTTCGAAACGAATTGCCGGTCACCGGTGACCTCACTACTAGCCACTCGACACGTACAAACACCTAGTTTGGAATGAATAAAGTCATGGAGCACGATTTTGCCGAACGGAAATTGCACTAGGAGAGGATTAACGAACCATCCAGTGGTCTTTGATCGATGATGCTCAATGCATCTCTGCAGGCATCTCATCTTCATTTATCAAACCCCTTTCTCTCTTTCTCTCTTTCTCTCTCATCCTCTCTCTCTCCCTCTCTCTCTCTCTCTCTCTCTCTCTCTCTCTCTCTCTCTCTCTCTCTTCTACTCTATTCTTAAGAAGAAAACTCTCACAAAAGTTAGACCATTTAAATCCCACGAAATAATTAAAACGACTCATTGAAACTGGCCGACGATCATTTTTCGATCGTTCTCAAGCGGTTATTAAAAAGGATTTGAAGGGTAAATATTAAAAAGCATATTTTTGTGACATAATAAAAACTTGGAAAAAAAGAAAGAAAGAAAGAAAGAAAGAAAGAAAGAAAGAAAGAAAGAAAGTAAGAGATAGAGAGAAAAAGATAGTAAGAAGGACGTGGATATAAGAAGGTGGTGTGATAGAGGGTGATGTCTTTTTTTTTCACTTTTCTTTTTGCATTTTTTTTTTTTTTTCTACAGGGGAGGTCGCCGGCATCTAGAAAAGGGACGAACGGTGTCATTAAAGAGGCATGAAAATAAATGCCAGAAGTGCTTGTGAGCGTGGTTCAAAGTGAGCTTTACGTTCACGTTGGATGTTGTTAAACACAGTCCGTTGGGCCGCACGACGAAAAGCTCGACGTCGTCGTCGTCGTCGTCGTCGTCGTCGTCGTCGCTGGATAGGACGCGTAAAACGCGCCTGACCCGTTTTCAATTACGACTCCGTTCTCAAAGAGAAACGAAAGAGAGAGAGAGAGAGAGAGAGAGAGAGGAAAAAAGAGTCAGCGTTAAAATTTAATTCGATAAGAAAGTGTATATACTCGGTTGTAACGACAAGGACAGGCTATGTACTTAATTCCCTGTTCGACGATACGTAAGCCGCTCTCGGTAGCAGCTCGTAGTTGAGAATACTTTGACTCCCGGTTGGTAGCGCCGCCGGCTCTCGTCGGCCCGAGGAATAATAATGTCGCCTAAACAGAGGCAGAAGGAGGAAGGGTGCATTTCATTACGCGCCGCGTCTCGACCATCGAACGGAAAGAGAAAGAGAAAGAGTGAGAGAGAAAGAGAGAGAGAGAGAGAGAGAGAGAGGGAGAGAGTTGCCTGTACAGCCGGGATTAACTATATCCACGGCATCGGGAAATTAATTATGGAAATCGATAGCCGCTTTACGTGGCCGTAAGAGCCTCGTTCCAATTTGTTAAGAAAGATGATAGCGACGGAAGATCTCTTCGTGATGGATAAGATGAAAAAAAAAAAAAAAGAGAGAGAGAGAGAAAGAAGAAAGGAAAAAGAAGAAAAAAAAAAGAAAGAAACAAAATAGGAAAGAAGAAAAGAGTGAAAGTAAAAGGATTTAAAGAGTAAGTATGTGGTATGTGTGCGCGCGTGTGGGTTCCTTTATTTTTTTTTATTTTTTTTATCCCGGTTAGCATTATCGTCGTTCTTTAGAAGAAAGACGATTATTTGATAAGAGTGGAAAAGTGAAAAAAAGAAAAAATAGAAAAAGAGAGAGAAAAAGAGAGAAAATGAAAAGGTAAGGAAGAAGAAAAAATACGGAGAGAAAAAGAGGGAAGAGAAAAAGAAAAAGTAAAATGGAAAAATTGCAAAGATTTCAATGGAAAGGGGAGGAAAAAATATATATATATATATATATTCGAGTAAATATGTGTCTTTTCTTTGAGGGAAGTTTTTCCTCGAGATGAGAGCTACAGAAAGACGTCATCATGAATGTTTCAGCCGTGCGATAATTGCGTTAACGATCAAAGAACACGGTCGACGTTAGAGGTAGTAAGGCAGTAAGGTAGTAAGCTAGTGAGAAGGTAGTTTTATTCGAAAAGCTTCATAAAAAAATGAAACCAAAAGTCTCGGCTCTCGTAACTTTACGAATTGCGGATAAGTCCTCGAGTGAGGGAAGTTAGTAGAGTGTCCTAAAAATTGCAGTAGCCCTGCGTACGTTTCGAATCGAGTACCGTGAAATGGAAAACGGTATATGTCAAAGGGCAAAAAAAAAAAAAAAAAGAAAGAGGGGAGTTCTTAAAAGAACAAGTTCGACGTATCGTCGTATAACCTATGGAAAATTCGTTTACGTTGGAAAAAAAACCGGTAGAAGGGAAATGGGCGGAACGAGATCTTTAACGGGAAACGACGGGTGTTTTAATCTTCGTCGATATCTCGAAAGATTTTAACGATCGTTCAATCGTTTCTTTTTCTCTTCCATTTATTTTTTATTCGTCGTTTTTCAATCTGTTTTCTTTTTTCTCCTTATTATCTCTTCTTTTTCGTTCGTATCATTTTGTTTTTGTTTTTAAAACGAGACGATACTTACCCCGACGGAAGTGAAGCGTCACTCGATTCCCTCGGAGCCGTGTAGAACATCGACCTGGCCCACCCTGGATAATATCTCCTTTTCCTTTTGGATAAACGACGAAAAGATGAGCGAAATAATGCTGAAGGGGATGATAGAATCAGACGGAACGATTATCGTCCGTCCCTGTTGTTGCTGTTGTTGTTGCAGTTGCTTCGGTAATGACACGATGATGATGATGATGATGATGATGATGATGATGATGATGATGATGATGATGATGATGACAACAACAACAATGACGACGACGACGATGACGATGACGACGACAACGACGACGACGACGACGACGTCGAACTAGCATCGATGACTTTTACGAAAACGAATGGATCCTCCACGTGATTGCGCCGAGCGGATTGAAACTCGACGGTCTCGCGAGAGCAAACGTGTTGTACGCTGCCATAAAAATTCGAAAGTGAGATGCCGCGCGACGAGAGTCTTCGAGTAAGTGGATGAACGGACAGGTGAGAGGAAAAGAAAGAAAATAAGAGACAGAGAGAAAGAGAGAGAGAGAGAGAAAGAGGGGGGGAGAGTGAATGAGTGAGTTAACGAGTTATCGAGGTGGTAGGGATTTTCAAGAGGGAACAAGAAGGAGAGGTGAGAGTCGTTGAGAGGAGAAGAATCGCCGGGAGACGACGACGACGACGACGACGACGACGACGACGACGACAATGACAACGATGACGACGACGACAACGACGACGACGATGATCTTATGGGTAAAGGAGAAAAATGATGCAAGAGGAGACAGGAGTGCTTCGAAAGAAAAAAAAAAGTTGAAAAGAGGGAAAAGAAGAGAGCAGGTGAGAAAGATGAAAGAAAGAGTGAGAGAGAGAAAGAGAGAGAGAAAGAAATAGATAGATAGATAGAAAGAGATAGAGGAAGAAAGAGAGAGAGAGAGAAAGAGAGAAAGAGACGAAAGACTCTCCCTGAGATTTCGACGTGCACTGCAAAGAGGAGCCACGGATCCTCACTGACTCGTTCCGAGTTTGGCTACGTACTCGTCGCTCCCCGAAAGACTCGGGATCTGCGCAGTTGTCCGCGCTCATCACCACCGTTTCCACCACCACTAGTACCACCACCACCACCACCACCACCACCACCACCACCACCACCACCACCACCACCTCCAGCACCACCATCGCCACCACTACGACCACCAGCAGCAGTGGCGGCAACGGTACCACCACCACTACCACCATCACCACCACTACCATCGCCACGACCACCACCACCACCATTGCCAGTACCACCACCACTACCACCACAGCCACCGTACTAACCCCAAATCTCCATGGCTGCTCCCCTCGACACCAACCCTAACCTCCATCCGGCAGCCGCCCTAAAAGTCCGCTTATAAACGTTCTCGAAGAGGTTCGCGAGAGGAAGACCTGCACCCTCTCTTCTTTACTCTTTCTCTCATCGTACTCATCCTCTCTTATCTTTTTCTCTCTTCCTAACATTCCCATATACTCATTCTCTCTCTTTCTCTCTTTCTCTCGCTCTTTCGCTCTCTTTCTTTCTCTCTCTCTTTCTCTCTCTTTCTCTCTCTCTCTCTCTCTCTCTCTCTCTCTTGCATATGAACCATCCTCATCCCTTAGGTTCAAGCACTACTAGCACCGTACTACCCCCCGAGAATCGGCTCTCGAGCGATGAATTCTGATATTACTTTGCTCTTCTCTCGCGCGTACTCGCGCGTATCGAGCGCGAGATGTCGATGAACCCGGGAGCACGCGACACGAGTTTGCAACCCTGCCAAGGCTGCCTTTATGACGTACGACGTACGATGTACGACGACGACGACGACGACGACGACGACGACGACGACGACGACGACGACGACGACGACGACGACATACCACGACTACGATGAATACCACGACCAAGGAGATGCGAAAAAACGATGGGTCGTCTTCTACCCCGTTGGTCAATGCCGCTCGATGAGAATGAATAAGTTAAAGTCAAGCGTTCGATTTCTCACTTCTTCTCAAGTATCATGTCTCTCTTTCTCTCTCTCTCTCTCTCTCTCTCTCTCTCTTTCTCTCTCAATCTTTCTGTCTCCATTTGAAATTTGTCGAACGATTTTTTTCTTTCCTACCTTCCTTCTTCCTTTTTTTCCTTCTCCCTTTTTATTCTTTTTTCTTCTTCTTTTTTTTTTTTAACATCGCAGCACGCGACACTCTTGGGGATAAATCTCACACAAAGGAAGGAATTCTTTTTTTTTTCGCATTATAATGATCGCCCATATTTTTTTTCACGTGCTGCACGAAATCGAAAACGTGCGTGGGGGATGAGAGGAACGATGTCGATGTTGGCGATGTTGGTGATGACGGCAAGGGAGTAAAAGGGAGATCGGGGGTAGCATCCCTCACACATCCACTCTTTATGGAACGATGATTCTATCAATATTTTCTGTGTAACGTGTACTCAATCTTCGTGAACCCGTATGTGCGTATGTGTATTAGTGTGTGCTGGTTCACTCTCCCTTTCTCTCTTTTTTTCTTACTCTTTCTTACGTGATATATATATATATATATATATATATATATATATCCTTAGTGTCAATATTTCAATAACCCGATATCGCTAATTTCTCCGTAGATATTGACTTTACCTCGGCGATAATTCGGTTAACATTTATCAGGGTCACCGCGTGATCAGTTTTCTCTTTCTTCCTTTTTTTCTTCTTCCTCTTCTTCTTCTAGTTCCTCGTATTCTTCTTCCTTTCCCTTTTATTTTTCTTTTTTCTTTTCACCTTACACCGCGTAATTTACTACAATAGATACGAGCGAAGGTGAAGAGTTAACCAGGAATCACCGGATCGAGAAACGGTATCTGATTTCGTTTGATCCCGATAAATCATGGTTAAATCGTGCTCGAGATTCTTCTCTTTTACTCTTCGACGAGGAACTGATAAAAGAGTGAGGACGGAAAAAAGAAAAAGAGAAAGAGGAAGGTAAGAGAAGAAGAAGAAGAAGAAGAAGAAGAAAAAGTATAAGAAGAAGAAGAAGAAGAAAAAAAGAAAAAAAAAGATAAGAAAAGGGTAGGGAAGAGAAGGGTAGGAATCGAATCGAATCGAATCGAATCGAATCGAATCGAATCGAATCCTTCTGGTGACAAGGTCGAGGAAAGTTTTTAACGCGTGATAATGATCGAGAACCACAACGTCCACAGCGATTCGTCGATCGCGCGAAAAGTTTGAAAGTTCTTTTGGCTTTCGAATTGAATGTGGGAGAGGAGTGAGGAGTGATAGAATAGGAATAGAAGGGTGGAGAAGGAAGAAGAAGAGGAAGAGGAGGAAGAGAAGAAGTTGGAGAAGGAGGAGGAGGAAGAAGGGACGCCAAACGGAAACGTCGTCCGGGTAAAACGCAAGATGGAACAAAAAGAGAAAGACAGAGGAGGCGTCTTGTCCGTAGCTTCCTAGAGTTCGTTGCTCTCTTTCTCTCTCTCTCTCTCTCTCTCTCTCTCTCTCTCTCTCTCTCTCTCTCTCTCTCTCTATCTCTATCTATCTATCTATCTTTTTCTTTTCTTCGTATACACGCTCGTGTCCCCTTGCTCGCATTCTACGGAATGCTGGACTCATGCCAAAGTCATTCTCACATAATTTCGAAAGAACACAATTGCCAAAAAATATATGTGACACGATTCGCTATTTCGCGAGGTGCGCTATGGGCAATGGCGAACGAAAGAAAGAAAAAAAGAGATAGATAGATAGATAGATAGATAGATAGAGAAAGAGGGAGAGAGAGAGAGAGAGAGAGAGAGAGAGAGAGAGAGAGAGATAAGAAAGAAATTCGTGTGCAAAGAGAAACGATAATCGGAAACTTTGGAATTATTGCGATCGTCGATATTCATTTCTTTGATCTACGTTTATGCGTGGCCGTTCGTGTGTAGGAAAGGTAAAAAAGAAAATGAAGTTTAAATGTTCGATTGCTTGGCGCCATATCCTTTTACGAAATTTTTCTCTTTTCTTTTTCTCTTTGCTTTCTATCTTTCTTTTTTATTTATTTATTTTTTTTTTTTTTGAATCTTACACGAGACGATCGTGACTTGGAATATAAATATGCAATTGTAACGACCTATAATTAAAATCGTTTTCGTTATTTCTTTGGACGGATTTATTTTCACGTTCTCTCGAAAAGGAACGAGAGAAAGAAGAAGAAGAAGACAAGTAAATCAACCTGCGTGATAATTCTTTTATTTTTATCTTTTTCTATTTTTCATTCTTATTTTTATTTTTATTTTCTATTTTTATTTATTTATTTATTTATTTACTTACTTTTCTTTCTTATTTGTTACATACTCGTTCCATTTGTTACAGGATGAAGTTTAGTGTCAGGATACCTGGGCGCCATCTTGCGATCGAATTTCTAATTCAAGATCCAATGAAGAGTCGATAAAAAGATATGTGTGATGTGTGTGTGCGTATGTCTGTGTATGCGCATATATATATATATATATATATATATATATATTGTATTTGTGATCGTTACTATTTTACATCGTATTGTTCACTCGGTCAAAAAGAATATTTTTAATCCTTAGGAATTTAAACCTTCCTATATATATATACATATATATATATATATATATATATATATATATATATTCGTGTCAATATTGAAAATAAACAACTTGACTCGTGACTCTTCTTCGATTGGTTTATTCTAAGATATAGCCACTAACTTTTTTCGGTTGTTTCTATCTCGTGAAACTCTAATTCCGTTCTGGTGCCAAAAGAATACGAATTATTTTTACGTATACGAGAACGTATGAAAGAGTGAGATGATGTTTCAAGGAGAAAAAGAAAAAAAAAAGAAAAAAGAAAAGAAAAATCTTTCGATCGATCATTTCGAATTGATCGTCGTTAACATCATATTTCACGCCGTGCAAAATGAGGAAATGTCTATGATCGAATAATTCGATAAGAAAGATTTTTCAAATGACAAACCTTGACATTAAAATCTTTCGTGACGATATATATTCTATCATTTTGATGAAAGTATGACATATACGGAGAATTTTATCTATCTGAAACTGATGACTATGATGAAATAAAGTTAAATATATGTATATATATATATATATATATATATATATATATATAAAACGATAAGAATGAATTAGAAAAAGTTATTTCGCAAATGAACTATCGAATACATAGGACTCGTGTAAGAAACGTGATACGCACAAATTGATCGCATTGTCGTCGGCAGAGTTCTTCATGTCGCGATCATCTCATGCCGATAAGCGTAAATGAATTACTCGTGAATTACTTGCATGCGAACGTCGACTCTTTTGTTTTTATTTTCTTTTTTTTCTTCTTTCTCTTTCACTTCTCTCACTCACTCTTTTTCTCTCTCTCTCTCTCTCTCTCTCTCTCTCTCTTTCTTTCTCTCTTTCTCTTTCTCTTTCTCTTTCTCTGTATCGCAGCGTTGGACATTTACACGAGACTCGTTCGTTCGATATCGTACGTTTCTATCGGAGGGTCCTATTTTTATCGTCTACATAATATATTCGTTTCATTGTTATAGCTAAGGTTGGAAATAATGAAAAGATTTAAATAAATGGGATTATAAATAAGTAATTAAATAAGTATGTATATTTTTGTTCAATATTTATTACACGATTATTAAGATAGGAGTATCTTTATCGTAATATTAATAAATTATATAAGATTAAATATATAATAAATTATATAAGATTAAAGTTAATATATATATATATATACATATATATATATATTATATAAATGTGTCTATAAAGATTTGAACAAGTAGCAATATAAATATATACACACACACACACACACACACATCTTATATTGTTATCATATAATTAGCAATGTACCTATATAATTATTAATATTATATTATATTCACACATATATACTTATATTACATATCACACACAAATATACTTAACTATTCAATACACAACATACAGTAGTAAATATACAATAGGAATATCAAAAATATATTCCTATCGTACTTCAACTTTGTCTACGTGTCTTCACTTTGTACATATATAATATAATCTATTTTAAGAGAATCGATAAAGCTAAGAAATATCGAGATCGAATCAAATGTGATTAACATATACAGATAGGTTGGTCGTGTCTAACGTCAATGGCAACGTTAATCCAATGATCAATCCATTCGATTCAGCATAGATGATCGTAAATGGTCATACTTCTCTCTCTCTCTCTCTCTCTCTCTCTCTCTCTCTCTCTCTCTCTCTCTCTCTCTTTCTCTATCTCTCTCTCTCTCTGTACTTGGCAGGTCGTTGTTCGACCCTCACGAGCTTAAAGATGAACAGCTAGTGTGCTGTTTCGCAAGGCAAACATGCTGACCTTCTACGATTTCTGCTTCCATCGCGAACATAAACGTCTCTCGTTCCTTTGAAAACGACACGACAAGACACTACACTATTATACCTTACTATACTATACTATACTATACTATACTACACACACATACACTACATCACACTGCACATACTACATTACACCATACCACACCATACCATACATCACACTATACTATACTATACTATACTACGGTATAGTACACTACACTACGTAATATTACACGATAACACGACACGATTACACGAACTCATTGGTCAATCACGTGGTAGATACATGTATATGTGCGTGTATCGTATCTATATATGTATAACCGAATGAAAACGTATTTGAGATTCACGCGTGTCCCGTCAAATACGTTCGGTTGTATGCACGCGCGACTGTTTACCCTATCAATGTAACTTTGACTGCGTTAACAGCAACAGTGTGAGAAAGATAAAGAGAGTATATAATATATATATAT
>NC_057685.1:3120662-3131374 GCF_014466175.1 Vespula pensylvanica | reverse complement strand
TACGAAGATAATTCATTCAGAGGGTGTCGATTATTGGGTATTACGTAATGATAATGGAAGAGACTATTCGCGAATGCTTTTAACCCGATAGAAAATCACTCTGTGCGCGTCCGATGTGTTTACTTAATTAAGTGAAACTTCGATCGACCGATAAAACATTTGATCTCGATTAGAATTGAGAACGCGGTACTTTGTGCGTTTCATCCTACCCCTATACTATATCTATATAATATAATATAATGTAATATAATCTAATATAATATAATATAATATAATATAATATAATATAATATAATATAATATATCGTATAATATAATTTATGCATACACATGTACACACACGAATATATATGAACATCGATTACGACGATCGTCTACTTTTCGTATTTTATTCGTTAATTGAACGAACGTCCTTCGCGGGAAATTGTTTTCGAACGTATGTAGGTTGTGCTGCGTAATCAAAAATGGCCGAGTCGTTAAAAATACATACATGCAATACTGATCTATTTTCCCTCTCTTCCTCTCTCTCTCTCTCTCTCTCTCTCTCTCTCTCTATGTCTGCTTGTGTGTGTGTATGTGTTTATTTGTCTCTCCTTCTCCCTCTCTTTTTCTATGACAGTAACACGATTGTCTTCGCCAAGAACGTATGAGTAAAAAAATAAACGAATTTAACGATTTGAATTCGATATATATATATATATATATATATGTATGTATATATGTATGTACGTATGTATGTATGTTACGAAAATTATAATCAATTCTTTCTTAATGAACTTCAGTCTCTATTCTTAATTTTTAATTTGTATTTCGTTTTTCATTTTTACTATCTCGGAACAATCTGTATAGGATTCAACAGACAATAAAAAAAGATTAACGGTATGATTGTCTGAACATAACTACGATACTGAAATTACTTGTTTGAGAAATTTAAAGTCCGTTTTTTTTTCTTTTTTTTTTTTTATTCACGTTTCATTGCAACATTGAAGAATATTGTATGGTTTGCGCGCGCGTGTGTGTTGTGCATGTGTATTAATTTTACGAGGAAATAAGTTGACTTCACATTTATATATATATATATATATATAAAAAAAAAAGATGAGGTTATCGAACGAGGATGTACGACTATTTCCGATTTAATCCGACTTCCGTGTTTAAAAATGGCGTGTTAGTAGAAGTGAAAAATCCAATTTGTTAGGCTTAACGAAAAAGATGATTATCGTTAAGTTTCTTATCATAATTTACACTTGATTTATTTCTAATTTTTTCTTTCTTTTTTTCTCCTAAAGCTTTTTTTTTTTCTCCCAAGTTTTCTCTCGTAGCTTATCAGTGGAAACACGTATACTTTGTTGTACAGTCATCCTCTTATCCATGGTCGTCAGACACGCTTACATACACGCATAAACATTTACTTACATATTTAATGTTATTCTTCGTAGTAATAATTTTTATTCACGAGTTATGCGTGCATCCGTCCTTTAACTTAGTATAATCATACTCATGAATTCATTACCTTCACGATGTTCAGCATTTTTCGTCCAGCTCGAACTCACCTATTCGTAAATTTCTTACACGTATATATATATATATATATATATCTTACACATATATGTACATACATATGTATATATGCAAATATATAAATCTTGCTTGGTGTAAGGCACGCGCGCACGGACGGCGAACGTACGGCACGAACCGCAATGAAAAGCGCGCGTATATTTAAACAGTCCGTGCAAATCGCTGACATGTTTTCTCGTTCAACCGTAATACAGTATATATTATATACTCGGTGAGAAATTTCTAATGGGAATTGCGTCGAAATGATTTGAGGATAGAGAATTATTTTTCATCGGGAAGAATTTAAGTATAATATTTTGGAAGGTTTAATGAATACGAAACATTTTTTATTATTATTGTTTTTTTTTTTATATCTAAGTCAAATATGTATATATATATAATAAATTACTTAAATAATTATAAAACAATTATGTAAATAATTTGTTATATATATATATATATATATAATTAATCAAAAAACGGATTGAGAATCGTGGAAAGTTCTTTCTTTTCCCATTATATTTTAACATACAGCGTGATCTTAATATTTATTATGTCACGTTTAATATAAATGTGGATTTCTATACGAATATCGCATATTTATATATCTTTAAAACTGATAGATCTATTTTTCTTTTTAACTGGATAAAAAAAGAAAACTAAAACGTTTCAGCTCAATCCGTACATATAAAATATTAGAAATAAAAATGAAAACTTCAATAGTAGCATTTATTTTCCACTAATTAGAGGATTAAACGAACCAGTTTGTGTATGTAGATTCGTTGATAGGAGAGTTATTACGGTCGAGTGGACACGATTAGACGTATTAGAAAGATTTGTAGTAACATTTCCTGTTACATACATATTACTAACTTGTTTTCTATTTGATTTTTAACAAGAAAATGAGATAACGCGAGGGTAACGCCATTTTATTTTTGATCTCGTTCATGATGATATAAATAAGAGAGGGAGAGAATGAATATTCGGTCGAGCAAGTGGTCCTTGAAATTAACTGGTTACTTTAGAAAACGGAGTCGGTAATAACCATTTTTCTTCCCCTTTTGTATACCTTCTTTTTTTTTTCTTTTTGACTTTTTCTTTTTTTTTTCTGACAATCTTCGAGAGTCGGAGCATGATCATTAAGAGAAGAGACTCGTTCGTACTTTTTCCTTTCCTTTTCTTTTTTTTTTTTTTTTTTCTTTTTTTAGGGTCGACGAAGTGTCTCGTGGATTCACGAAAGAAAACGTAACGAGCAATCGCGTTTGTTTCGGGAGTCAAAAGCGGAAGAAAGCTAATTATCCAAAGTAGAGGGACACTTCCTTTTTTTTTTCTTTCCTACCTCCTATCGTATACACGATAAAGAAAGAAAGAAAGAAAGAAAA
This sequence comes from Vespula pensylvanica, assembly GCF_014466175.1. NCBI lineage: Eukaryota > Metazoa > Arthropoda > Insecta > Hymenoptera > Vespidae > Vespula > Vespula pensylvanica. The sequence goes on along the minus strand of NC_057685.1, from coordinate 3,128,435 downwards.
AAGGAAGGGGGAAGATAAAATCGGTGAAAATGGGAGGATAGTAGGGGAAGGAGAGAGGGATGACGGTCGGTCGCGAGTAAAGGGAGGATTGCGAGGGTTGACTAAGGTGGAGTCGAGACGTAAATTCGAATGGAAAGCGTCCGCCCCGAAGGTCTCTGAAGTCTCTACCGAAAGCTGAACTCTGGCGCATAAAGAAAGACGATATTTGGAAAAAGTATGAATGTCTCGGGTGGAGTTTGAATGCAAATGACTGTCAAGCTCCGACGGTTCCCCAAGAGAAGGGAGGACGAGGACGAGGACGAGGACGAGGACGAGGACGAGGACGAGGACGAGGACGAGGAAGAGAACGAAGACGAGGAAGAGAACGAATACCACGACGAAGCCGAGGACGACGACGAGGACGACGAGTAGTGCTAGGGATCTTTCCTATGAAATGAGATTTGAAGAGAAAGAGAGAAGGAAAAGGGATTCGCGGCGCCAAAGGCAAGACGACGACTGCGAAAAATAGAGAAGGAAGGGATCGAAAACGGAAAATGTACCGCCTTCGAGCTGTTTCTCTCTCTCTCTCTCTCTCTCTCTCTTTCCTTTTCTTTTTTTGTTCTTTTTTTTTTCTTTTTCTTTTCTCTTCCCTCAAGGGAGGACGTCGTCGAGTGAAACGGGCAGAGGCCGAAAGCAAACTCCGCGCGGGTGGAAAAGCTCCAGGAATCAGTCGACCGTGTGGAACGCCTACCGTGTCGTTCTGCCGGAAAGCTCCTACTACTCTTATAGGTTCTTCGTTCGTTGTACAACTACCCCTCTCTCTCTCTCTCTCTTTCTTTCTTTCTTTCTTTCTTTCTTTCTCTTTCTTTTTTTTTCTCTTTCTCTCTGGCTCTTGCCAGAGGCGCCGACGAGTTCTTCCTTTGTCCTCAGCACTCGTCTATTCCAAGGGGATAAAAGAGAGAAACGGCATAACGTTCTGCAATGTAATTTACCGCCAAGACCAAGACTCCGGTTCGCGCGATGATAATCTTTGATAATGGACGCTACTGCTCTGCTTCTGTCTTGTTTGTTCTTACGTATAATTGTCTTTTTGGTCTTTCATGCTTTCTTCTATCAATTCGTCGTTAATACGTTCGTACATATGTATGTATATGTATATTCATACACGCACGTTCATTCCGTACGCATGTATATTATTGTTATTTAATCTATTACACATTATTAAAAAACTTGTCATTCTCTTGTTTTCAAATTTAGATATCAATCGGCAAACAGGATGTTAGTACCGTTCCTGCTTTTAACCAGTCTAATTGCATCGACTCTATCTTTTAACGGCGAGTTAACTGAACAAGAATGTCCGGTCGACTGTCACTGTCACTACTTTCGTATCAACTGGGTGACCGATTGCTCGGAAAGCAACCTGACCAGCATCTCATACAACGAACTCAGTCCCAACGTTTATGTACTTGACATGAATGGCAATAATATAAAACACGTTGCACCGTTTCCACATGGTATTAAATTGAGGCGACTTCAAATGGCACATAATCAACTTGACCAACTCAATTACGAATCTTTCGCCGGGCTGACGTATCTCTTGGATGCGGACTTTTCGTTCAACGCCATCACTCACGTCGATTCGGAAGCTTTTAGGTAATATGACAAAACGTTTGTTAACGTGAAACACGACACAACGTTTAACTCGTTCAATCTTATATCTAATAGGGACAGCGCAGGCTTGATCACGTTGGAACTTCAGAACAACCCGATAGCAACGGTGGAGGGTCCTTTCCTAAATTGTCGGTCGCTTCTCTATTTGGATTTGAATTCATGCGGCATTCATAAACTGAATAACCAATTTTTTCACAACACGACTAACCTGAACAAACTCGATCTATCTCACAATCCTCTACAAAGGATAGAACCAGGCCCGTTCGACCACTTGACCAATCTCGAGTATCTCAAGTTGAACGCCTGCAACTTGACTCACTTGTCGCCCGATACTTTCGCTCATTTGGAAAATTTGCGAGAACTCGAGATGCAGGAGAACGATTTGCGAACGTTAAGTTGGACTAACGTATTAGCTCCGCTCATTCGTTTGGAGAATCTCGACATAAGGAAAACTTCGATCACCAATCTACCGGGCGATGCTTTCGCTAAAAACTTGTACCTTCGACAATTGGTATTGGCCGACAACGAACTCTGGCATTTGGACGTTGGCAATACTCTTGGTCACAATCTCCACAGCTTGCAATCCTTGGACTTGTCCAACTGTAATCTTCAGGATCGTTTGTCCGAAGAGGCTTTCAAAAATGCCAGTAAGCTTCGAGTATTGAATCTGAGCGGCAATCCCATGTTCGCAGCTGACCTCACTGTAATCTTACGGCACTTACCTAAGCTTCACAAACTTTCTCTCAGCCATTGCAACTTACGTAAATTGCCGACCGCTTTCGAGGTTTTCGAAAATCTCGAAGAACTCGATATCTCTAACAATCCACTTTCGGATGCGTTCGTGAGCTTGTTGAATCCATTAAGCTCCTTGGAATATTTAGACATGTCTTATTGTAACCTCGGTCACGTTGCAAACAACACCTTCGCTCAAATGACATCTCTTAAGAAACTGATATTATCAGGAAACAAGCTTCACACGTTGGAGGAAGGTTTGTTCGCCAACTTGACGAGATTGGAAAGTTTAGAGATGAGTAATTGCGATCTTCGAAACCCGATCGATCTAAAAGTTTTCGGTGATCGCAACGTCACAAACGTGATCGAGTTGAAGCTCAGTGGTAATCCACTTAGCATTTCCAACCAGGGAGCACTCTTGCCTGCGCAACTATCCAATCTCGAAATTCTTGACATAAGCGATTGTGGTCTTTCTCATTTACACCAAAACGTATTCTCCAAAACTAAAAATATCACTCGGTTGAATCTTTCGGGCAATGAAATATCCGGAACGGGAGATTTGACTTGCTTGAAGAAACTAAAATCTTTAGAACATTTAGATCTCAGCAATAACAATCTACGAACCGTCAATCCTAAAGTCTTCAAATCAAATCCGCATCTTTTGTCGGTTAATCTATTAGGGAATCCATTCGTTTGCAATTGCTCGATCGCGGACATGTGGGACTGGGCTGAAAAAGTAAAGAGCGATCTTCACGTACTAGTTGGTAGTCAGCCTGCCAATTTCGGAACAGGTGCCGAAAAACTTCGAAGGAGTTTAACTTGCACTTACGACGAAAATACCTATCGTACCATCATGGATCAGAATAAATCGAAGGGTCGTAAGGGTGATATCACGCCAAGCCGTACGTGGGCGAAATACATTCGCGAGTCGAATTGTGCTCGTCGTTTATGATATACGATGAAAACTCGGCAACATCCTATATTGAGCTTGTTCTATCAACGAAAACGTAAAATCAGGCTAGAGCTATAAACGTTGTAATAATTTTGGATGTGCCGATTGCATAAAACTCATATAACTGTTTATTTTTATTTTTTATTTTATTTTTTTTTTCTTTTTCTTTTTTTTTTTTTGGTTTGTTTGTTTGTTTGTTTGTTTGTTCCTTCTTTTTTCTTTCTCGAAGAGAATTGAACTGCGACGAGCAAACAACGGAGGAGACGGATAATCTTTCTCGTACTATCGATCAAAACTTATGTTGAATATTTTCTCAAAGATGAATTATATTTTTCTTTCGGATAACGATTTGAATTCTGCATACTCTATGAAAGATTATATTATCTTACACTTACATCGAACGATAAGTTTCTAATTCATTGTATATTTATACGTACGTATATATATATATATATATATACATACAAACACATAACGTATGTACGTATGTATCGTGTATGTATGTATGCATAAGTGTGTCTTTTATCTTATCACAAAGACTTCGAAACATCAGACGTGTAATTTACAGTAAGAGCATAAATCGAAGTTTACGTTTTTTTTTTTTCCTTTTACGAAGAAACGATACAATCTCTTGTTTTTTTCTTTTGCAAACGTACTTCTTGAATCTTTGTTCAATCGACGATATTGTGTAATAATCTCGCAGAAACGAGCCTTTGTTCTCGAGAAAAATCGATCATAATCGTTAACTGCCAAGCGAGAATGTGCGAGTAAACAAAATGAATAAACAAAATCAAAGGAATTAATGGCTATATAATAGGTATGTGAAGTCCATCGTAAGGGAAATGAGAACATTAGATATTATTTATAAGTCTATTAAAAAAATATATATACTCTATTATTTAATAATTATAGTTAAAAAATTCGTCATTGAATGAATTTATTTCTGATAGATCTTTTTGAATTTTAAATTGTACAAATATTGTGTGTGAGAGGGAGAGGGAGAATGAAAGAGAGATAGAGAGAGACAGAGAGAGAGAGAGAAAAAGAGAGAGAGAGAGAGAGAGAGATGCCATAAGAAACAAAACTTTTGTAAATTTTACATATATATATATATATATTTTTTCTTGTTCGATCAATCGATTTGTTTGTTTTTATGTGTATATATATATATATTATATTATATTATATATATATATACATACAGATGTAATTTCCTACATAGTTGTTTTTCTAGGAAAAGAAAAAAAAAGAAAAAAAAATATTAAAAAAAAAAAAAAAACAAAAGTTAAAATATTATTTAATCGAAATAATAACTCGCTGGCGCGTCTCTTATTCGAAGAAAAAAGAAAAGAAAAGGGGTCGTTCCCCGTTTTATTTATAAGTGCATATATATTTATTTTCGTGTACCATTAGGAATATTTTATGTTTAGTGGGGTCTTTCGCAAACACTTCGGGATATAAACTAAATTTATGTAAAAATAAAAAATGAAGAGAAAAGAAAGGAAAAGGAAGAAGAAAGAGAAAAGAAAAAAAAAGTATACTATATATATACATATATAAGAAAACACTTTTCTTGCGTTTTCATACATGTCAATATAAAATGGCGACATTCACGAGAGAAAGCGCATCAGCAACAATCGCCCGTAAAATATAAAGAAAACAAATAAAATAAAAATTATGTACATACGTTTTTCGTTGCGTTTGCGAGTAAACAGGCGGATAAAAGAAAAGTCTAAAAGAAAAAAAAAAAAGTAAATAAATAAATAAATAAATAAATGAATAGGAAAAAATATTGTAAAAGACTGTGTTGTTTAATAAATGTATCGTTTTTTCTTGCTACAAGGAAAAGAGTATACAATTTCCTCTACCCTCACTTTTTCGTGTTAAAAATCATGTTCCCTTCGTTAAGTAGAATCTTTTGCAGATATTTTGAACCAGTACTACATGTATACCAACCGAAATTATTTAAAAACGAAAAAAGAAACAAAAAGAAATGAAAGCATGAAAAGGAAAAAAGAAAAGAAAAGAAAAAAAAAAGAGAGAGAGAGAGAATGGAATACACTTGGAATCGCATCAGCGACCGAGTGTAAAATAAAAGAAAAGATAAAATAAAAATAAAATTGAAATAAACATCGTTTGCATGCGCGTACGTTTTTCGTTGTGTTTGCAAATAAACACGTGGATAAACAAAGGAAAAATAAGAAAAGGAAAATAATGTAAAAGACTGTGCTGTTTAATAAATACATCGTTTTGTCTGGTTGCCAGATAAAAGAGCATGAAATTTCGACAGTCCAAAAACTTCCACATTAAAAATCACATTTCTTTCGTTAAGTAGAATCCTCAGCAGACATTTCGAGCTGCACACGTATATGAAATTATTTAAAAACGAAAAAACAAAAAGGTAAAAGTAAAAAGGAAAAAAAAAAAAAAGGAAGTGACGGCATGCACGAGAGATATCGTATCAGCGACCGACTGCAAAATAAAATGAGAGAAAAAAAAAAAAGAAATAAAAAATAAAACAAAATAAAAATCGCGTATATGCGTTTGCGTATTTCGTTGCGTTTGCGAGCGGACAGGAGGATTTAAAAAAAAAGAGAAAAAGGAAAAACAATGTAAAAGACTGCGTCGTTTAATAAATGCATCGTTTTTTTGTCTTCTCTGTTCTTTTTTTCTTTTTTTTTCTTTTTTTTTTTTTTTTTTTTTTAGTTACTAGAGAAACAGGATATGAAATTTTCGCGTTAAAAATCAAATGTATTCTTTCGACTATCAAATGATAAATAGATACGTGAGAAAGATATTAGAAGAATCGATTAATCTGGAAATGATGACTAAATCGCAAACGAATGACGTACTTTTGATATCTAATCGTAATGTTAAGTATCATATTCGATATGGGATTTGTAACATTAAATCTTTTTCAGAATTTTTCATTTTTCTTAATCGTTCGTTTCTATCCTTGAACTTTATTTAAAATTTTATATCGATATCTAATGAGGAAATTAATATTTATTTTAAAAAGGAAAAATAAGAAATGAAGTGATATATTTCTTTGACATATAGTTGCAACGAATGTTTAACGAAATAAATTTAAATGTAAAGTAAGTTTCGTATTGATCGCACACACATAAGACGTTGATTACAAAAATGATTTATACAAAAAAAAAAAAAAAGAAAGAAAATTATTTTCAAATAATGCGAATTCAAATTTTGTGAAATTCTACACAAAGAAATTATTTCTTAAGAATAAATATATATACACATATATATATATATAAATACATATATATATATATAAATATATATACGTATTTATATAAATATATATACATATAGCTATTAATTTTTTCTATGCTTGTTATTCTAAAAAAAAACAAAAAAACATGATAATAATTATTTTCAAATAATACAAATGAAGAAAATCAAAATTATATATATATATATATATATTTGCATTTAGACCACTCTCGTTATCATCAACTTATATATGTATATATATATATACATATACACACACAATCATAGTTCACTTAATACTAGTCATTCATTCGATTAGTCTATAAACGGAGTTGACTAACTGAGTACAGTGAAACGTTTTCGACTAATCGGCTAATAGGGTTCCACGGTGTTAGTTGAATAAGATTTTTTGTCGTTTAATCTATTCGACCGTGTAAACGGTTAATAATCGGTCAACTACACGATCAGGACACAAGAATCTATATAGCGATAAAAGCATGACACGAGAAAGAGAGAGAGAGAGAGAGAGAGAGAGAGAGAGAGAGAGAGAGATAATATGTAATAAAAACTTTTATCGCGACGTAGTAAATTCTACATAAGATTCGTTTCTACATTCCTCTATTAATTGCTTCGTTAAAATTATTTATTACGATTGTGAGAAAGACATATTCGAACATTTTTCTAACTTTCTCAAGATGATAAATAGTAAAAGAAAGTAAAAATGGAATATATCGTATCAAATTTTTTCAAACGATTTAACAAAGTCCAATCGTACGATCAAGTAATAATTTAGGTTATCGTCCGATCTGCTTCAAAATGAATTTATTATATATATATATATATTTTTCTTAATTATTAATTATTAAATATTGATTCTTAAAATTATATATATATATATAATTCCAATAGAAAATTTTATTAAAACATTTCTATCACATTCATTGAAAGAAAAAAATATGCGAATACGAATTTATATTATTATGAAATATTAATTCTTAAAATTCTACATAAACATATATATATATATATATATATATATATATAAAATTCCAATAGAAAATTTTAATAAAACATTTCTATCACATTCATTGAAAGAAAAAATATGAGAATACGAATACGAGGAAGAAAGAGAAATAAAAGAAAGAAAGAAAGAAAGAAAGAAAAGAAAGAGATACGTTTATAGCGAAGATCGTTGAAGAATAAAA
>NC_057685.1:3117443-3120652 GCF_014466175.1 Vespula pensylvanica | reverse complement strand
AAAAAAAAAAATTACAAAAAACACGGTTCGAAAGTTTATACTAAAAGTAATAAAATAAAACGTCGATATTAAAAGAATGAAGAAAAAGAAAAGGGAAGAGAAAAAAAGAAAAAAGAAAAACAGACGAAGCAATTGCATGAAAACGTTTAATTTTGCGATTGTGTTGTATTATTTGGCGCTGCGGTAACGTGGTGTCGCTAGTGTCGCAATGAAAAAGCCGCAATACGCAGGCAGCGCTCGTACCTAGCGAATCTTTAGAATAAAACTCGATGAGTGGTAGTTTTCATCATCATCATCCACCTCGTCGTCGTCGGCGTCGTCGTCGTCGTCATCGTTGTGTCGTGTGGTGTCGGTGTCGGTGTCGGTGTCGGTGTCGGTGTCGGTATCTATAATAATCGGTATCTATAAGTCGTTCAAACGCGACGAACGTTGCTCATTTCATCTGACGAACGATGGTGGTTCTAGATCTTTTCGAAAATATATCATCGGTTCCGAAGCTTTATTATGGAGCTTTATTCGGAATTGGTTTCAGCTTTTATTACCTTTTCGAGGTCGTTAAAGTAAGTAAATCATTAAATATAGAGAACTGTTATTTTACGTAACACGATTACTATATCTAGTTATATATGTATATTTATTAGATATACATATATGTATATATATATATATATATTTGCTTATATATGTATAAATAGTTATATATATAGTTTTATATATATATGTACTTAATTATATATGTATATATAATTATATAGTTACATATATACAATTATATATATGTATGTATATATGATTGTATATATATATATATATATATACTAGAAATTATCTAAGATCTTCGCGTTTCATAATTTTTTCTTGGTTAATAAATGAGTATATTTCTTTTAATTATCCAATACGATAATGCGTTTAAAATTATATAGTGCATGCAGCGCGCCAATCGCGAATTTGAAAAAATATCTAAGTACGGAATATTCGAATTGGAGTTTATAATTTTCTTTATAAATTTCTTTCTTTCTTTCTTTCTTTCTTTCTTTTTTTCTTTCTTCGGTTAGCAACCGTGTGTTTATAATTCAATGTCATCGATAAAACATTAATAATTTAGATTCGAATTAAGCCCGAGGCATTTATATAGCCTTTTCGTTTTTTCTCCGGCGAAATAAAATCTCGAGAGATTTTTATCAAACTTTTTTCTTTCCTTTACTTTTTTTCTTTTTTTTTTTTTTCTTTTTCTTTTCTTTTCTGTTTCTTTTAAACGTTAAGGTGAAAAACAAACAAAACAAAAAAAAAAAGAAAAGACAAAAATTGTAGCATATTTGTCACCGTATTTTGTCTTTCGCGTGAGACATGCAACGACAGTCGATATTTAACCCTTGTGCGTATGTGTGTGTGTGTGTGTGTGTGTAATTGATTTATTAAAAACCCTTGGTTCTTATTAAATTATTAAAATAATAATAATAATAATAGTAATAGTAGTAATAATTCAAAAAACATAATTTACACGTTAATCGTAGAATAATAAAGCAAAAAAGAAAAAAGATAAAAAAGAAATGAAAAAGAAAAAAAATATAGCGATTAATAAATTCGATTTATCTATATCTCTTAAACGTTATTTCAATTATTATCACCAAAAAAAAAAAAAAAAAAAGAAAAAGCATACGGTAATAGATTCTCATCGATTCTCAATTGAGCAATCATTTTCAAGGTTGTCATTTTTAATGAAATGTCGACGTTTTATATATTTATTTATTAATTTATGTATGACGTAAGAAATCGAACATTGTGTTATCCCAAGGTTTACATGTTAAATTGTTTTTCTTCTCCATTTCTGTTTTCTTTTCTCTCCCTTTCTCTCTCTCTCTCTTTCTCTGAATCTATGAGATCGAATAATAATAAAATAATAAAATACGAATAAATATAAAAATAATAAAATACGTGAAATAATAATTATAATGTTAATATATATTTTGTGTAGACTCCATTATTGGTATGCGCGAAAGGACCATTTCGTTCCTTTTTAGAGGATCATGTGCCATTGGTGAAAAATAAATTTTGGCCTACTCTATGGTGTTTCGAATCACGAGCGCAAACCGTATTAGCAAGTATAGTTAGAGCACGTGTATTACCAGCAATTCATTACCGCAGGTTGGTAGGTAGATAGATAGTAACAAGAACGAACGAATGAGTGAGTGAGTGAGTGAGTGAGTGAGTGAGTGAGTGAGTGAGTGAGTGAGCGAATAATCGAATAAGAGAACGTAAAAGAATGAGAAAAAGAGTAAGAAATAGATATATAAATATAGATATGACGAATCTCGATTGATCCTATTACGTCATATTAACGTTTTATTTCCACACAGAGAAATTTTCACATTGTCCGATGGCGGCGAGGTTGCTTTAGATTGGGCCGAGGAAAACTGTCCGACTACATCGCCAATTGTTATCATTTTACCAGGTCTTACCGGTGCTAGTAATACGGAATATATCAAATGTCTGGTATCAGCAGCCAAGAAATCACGTATAAGATGCGTAATATTCAATAACAGAGGATTGGGTGGTGTTAAATTGAAGGTAAAGGAAAAAAAAAAAAAAAGAAAAAGAAATAAATAGAAAACGATATTATTAATAATAATAATAATTATTATTATTATTATCATAATTTTTTTTTCTTTTTTTTTTTTGAAATATTATCGAACGAATTCTCGTTTATGATTTATTAAGATTACAATAATCAGTAATAGACAATCCGTGATACAGTTATCAATAGTAAGTCCAAGTAGTACGACACATACACGCGCGCGCATTTACGTACATGTACACACGTACGCACGCACATATCACAAACATACATACACATATACACACCCGTGTACCCGGGAGTTCTATTTAATACAATTTCATTAACGTTAACTCCCCGTTACGAAATCGTTCTCTATTGAGCAGTTACCATCGCGTGACACTATCTTGTAATTTACCGTCGACCCGTTATTCTCGTTTAGGGTTCTCTAGTATCGACACGAGTTACTAACATTCAAAGTGACTCATACGTCATTTGAATGAATGATTAAATGACAATATACGCGAGTACATACGTACTAAGATAAATTTAATTATATATGACGTATTTGTATATGTATGTATATTTATGCGAAAAACGTTGACAAAATTAACATGTTCATTATCATTTTCTTTTTTTTTTCTCTTTTTTTTTT
>NC_057685.1:3101665-3117433 GCF_014466175.1 Vespula pensylvanica | reverse complement strand
TGTTTTTGTTCTCCTCTCTATTTACTACTAACAATAGACACCACGGACTTATTGCGCCGCTAATTGCGACGATCTGGCAGAGATTATCGAGCATTTAAAAAAATTACATCCTAATGTTCCCCTCGGTGCAACTGGTATTTCAATGGGAGGGTAAGGATATTTATCTCTTTTTTTTTTTTTTCTTTCCTTGTACCAATTAAAACTTATCTAAAAATTAATTTTACTTTGTAAATAGAAATTTGTATTATTATTCTCGTATATTTGTGTGTGTGTGTATAAATATATAATATATAATATATATATATATGCACACATACATACATAGATACATACACACATAGATACATATATATTTATTGTATTATATTTCAGATTGATATTAGGTAATTATCTAGCACAAAACGGTGAAGCTGCGAAAGATAAATTAAAGGGATGTTTTATCATCTCAGTGCCTTGGAACGTATTTGCCGCAACAAAAAACATCGAAGATAATTATATAAATTTGATGTTGAATAAGCATTTAGCTAGTAATCTTTGTCGTACGGTAAAAAAATATTACTCCTCTTTGGAGACTGGCTTAGAAAACGTGGATATGAACGACGTCTTACGTGTGAGTATATAATACAACCCAATTAAATGTGAAAGAAAAATTTTAAAGGACGAAAAGAAAATTACAAGAAGAAAAAGAAAAAAGAATAGAACCTCGTGCATTATTTTTCTTATTTTTCTTATTTTCCTATTTACAATATATTCATATATTTTCAGAGTCAAACCGTACGAGAATTCGATTCGAATTTTACGACCAAGCAATTTGGTTTCAAAGACGTCGAGGAGTATTATCAGAAAGCAACGTTACATGATAAATTGCATTTAATGGAGGTACCGGTGTTGTGCCTTAATGCGGCGGACGATCCATTCCAACCGTTAGAAGGTAGATAAAAAAAAAAAAAACAAAAAATAAAAAAAAGGATATAGATGAAGTAGTAAAAAAATAAAGAAAAAAATTCGTAACTATTTATTCTAAGTAAGTAACAAAATGGTTTAAAACATAACGATTATTTTAATTTATAGCCATACCACTAAACGAATTTAGCAAAACTGAAAACGTCGCCATCGTGGTAACTTCGCGCGGTGGTCACATTGGATTCCTCGAAGGTTTTTGGCCAGTAAAAGAGGAACAATATATAAGCAAACTATTTTGCCAATATTACACTGCTCTATTTACCACTGGTATGGATTTACTTTCCCATTAAAAGAAAGTTTTGACATCATCGAAGAGAATCGTCGATGCAAACATTTTTAGTAATTATTCGGGGCGATTGATCAAGGTGTACCATTGTAAGTTATTATTTGTCTTTTTTTGTTTTCTTCTTTTTTTCTTTTTATATATATATCATATACATATATATATATATATGTACATATGTATACGTACATACAATACATGTGTAAATATATATATATATATATATATATATAAATATATTAAAAACGACACGTTACACGACGATGATTACAACGCCAACAATACATTCCTAAAATAAAATTAAAAAAAAAAAGAAAAAGAAAAAAATATATATATATATATAAAAAAAAACGGGCGAAGTTTTAGTATTATTATTATTCATAGATTGCATTGTATGCGTTAATTATGATTTAGCCATACGAAGAAAAATCTCATTATACATATATACACAAAATTATACTTATTTATAATATATATATATGTATATATGAAGCGATTATTTTTCTTCGAATATCAACTATAGTTGTCCGTACGATAGCGTTTCATATGCGTGAAATAATTTCTAATAATTTATTAACAAGAAAAGTAAAAATGAACAAAAAAAGAAAAAAGGAAAACAAAAGAAAAATAGAAAAAGAAGAAGTATGTGAAACACGCGTATTATGCATTTATCTTTCATAAACATTTATGCAAATAAATTGTTTTTTTTTTCGACGACGATTATATTATATCACAAATAATAATACCTGAACCCCCGTAATAATTTTAGAAGTTGTACAAACAGTAATATATAACATTTACATACGTTATAGCTTGAATTCTAAATTCAAAGCTTGGACGATGAACGATAAAATGTCTGTGTTCTCCTCGATCTAAAAACAAACAGAACAAAATCGAATGTTTATACGATTGTTAATAACGTGTGTGACGTAGTTGAAATTTAATTAATAAATAATACTAACAACTTTAGTGGTTGGTTTTCCACCGCCATGGCCAGCCTTAGTATCTATTCTTGCGAGTAGTGGATTTGTTTGATTTGGTACATTTCCAAGCGTATATTGTAAAGTGGCTATGAGCTTAAGACTATGTAACGGGACAACACGATCATCGTGATCGGCTGTTAAAAGCAATGTAGCTGGATATTGAGAACCATCTTTTGGTATCTTAACATTGTGTAACGGTGAATATTTAATTAAATTTTGAAAATGCTTCGGTTCTTCTGAACTTCCGTAATCGGAGACCCAAGCAGAACCGATCGTAAACTTATGAAAGCGTAACATATCCATCACACTGAAAAAAAAATATATTATAAAATAAAAGACATACTTTTAAATTAATCAACTTCTTTTTCGATAACGTCATGAAAAACATTCCACAGATATTTTCTTTTTTTAACTTTTCAAAAGTCTTTTAAAGATTTTATCTTACATTTGGAGAATTGAATTTAAGAAAAAAAAAAAAAAAGAAAGAAAAAAGAAAAGAAAAAAAAAAAGAAAATAAAAGTAAAATGTGAAAAATATGACGATGAATTCTTTTGTATCTTTTATCAATATATTTATATGGATATATTTATTGAAAAAGCCATAAAAGAGATATTAAACGAATGTATCGATTATATTATATTAGACAGTAAACGTGTCAATATTATTTTTTAATAAGAAAGAAAATAACTAACCCGACTTGCGCGATAGCAGCACCAAATAAACTCGGTCGCTGATTTATACAAGCAGCTACCAACAATCCACCATTACTTCCTCCTTGAATAGTTAATTTACTAGATGTAGTATAGCCATTGTCTATAAGATATTCTGCTGCACATTGAAAATCATCGAATACGTTTTGCTTATTAAATAGTCGACCACCATTGTGCCATTTTTCTCCATATTCTCTGAACGATAAAAAATAATTAATGATGTATATATATATATATATATATAATAATATAAATGTCAATAATATAATTAACTATATTATTAATTACGTATTCTTACCCTCCACCGCGAATATTTGGAATAGCAAGAACACCATTTAAATGTTGGACAAAGACAAGCCTTGTTACGCTAAATACCGGTTGGATACTAACATTGAAACCACCATATCCATAAAGTAAAGCTGGCATAGAATTATCCAAAACTGCATCCTAAAGTGCAATATTTATTTAACTTTTTTTTTTAAGAATTCGTTCAGGTCTCAATTTTATTAAACATACTTACACTTTTCATAACGATAAACATAGGAATTTGAGTACCATCTTTACTAGTATAAAATACCTGTGACGTTTTGTACAAACACGGATTAAAATTTTTTACTTTGATTTCACGATATACCTAAAAAAAAAAAAAAAAAAGAATATGTCAACGTATCTAGAAAATTACTTTCATCGATATATCTGATTCATTTGTCGCTAATACTAACTTTTGGTTCATCGTCATTTTTAAGATCAGTTATGTATATGATTCCAGGCGTTAAAAAGGATGTGAATTGATAAAATATTTCGGAATACTTTTTATCTCCAGAAAAACCAACGATCGTACCAACGTCTAGTGGGAACGTTCTCAGTACTTTACCAGTTGTTAAACTATGCAATTGCAAAATATTCTAAAAATTTATATAAATTAATGTAATGGTGATTATATTTAAATTCAATGATCTAATACAAATGCACTAACTTTAACATCTTGTATGTAACAGGCAACAAACTTATCCCCATCGACTGCAGTAGCCCAGTCCAAAACGTTATCAGGATGTTCAGGTAACAATTCAGTCCATTTATCTTCTTTATAATCTAGCAAATCTATTGCTATTAATTTAAAGTTTGAGGCATTCTTGTTCGTACGAAATATAGCTTTGGTACCAACATTCGTGACGTACTGATAATAAAATAATAATCATCATCGTTATTATTCGTATAGATAAAACAATGATATTTTTAAATTGTAATGCTAGAAATACATCTTACTAACTTCATAATCGGCTTCGAGTTTATCAACGACTTGCGTCAGTGGCAATAAACCATCTATTTTAGAGTCAGGTTTTAATTCTGTGAAGTACACTAGATTATCGCGACAATCTTTCAATGGTGTAACAATTAACCACTTTCCACAATCAGAAACTTGTGCTCCTCTTAAGAAATAGAAATAAATATAAACAATTTGTTGCGCAAATTAATCAGTCGCATGTAAAAGATTTTTAATATTACTTACATCCTCCACAATGGTTCTTCTGGAAATTCTATAACAACCACATCCTCCGACTGTGGTGTACCTACACGATGATAGCACAGTTTTTGATTCTGATCGTCTTGTGTCTCTAATCCATCAACTTTTCCTTTTTGATCGCGATAGTGTCCATAAAAGATACCCACATTATCATGAGTCCAAGTCAAAGGTGAAAATTTTACTCTTTCCAATACCTCAGGATATTTTTCGCCTATTATAATTAACATAAAGATTATTAACAAAATTATGAAAGAAATTATATTTAAGCATACCTCAACATTAAAGGTATATTCACCGTACCAGTATTTGCATTGATAAAATGTATCGTGTTCCAATCTGAACCGCTACTGGATAATCCATATGCAAAGATGCTACCATCTTCGCTAAATTTGCTAAATGATATTGCAACAGTGCCATCCTCGGAAAGAGTATTTGGATCGAGAAATACTTGAGGTTCGCTATCCAAGGTATCTTGTACGTATAATACGCTGAAAGCAGTATCAGTCGTTAAGCGAAAATCAAAATACAAACAAATAGAATTTTTCTTTATATTACCTTTGATTTTGCAAGCCGGTATTCTTGTAAAAGTAATATTTATTTCCATGTTTGGCAGGACACATATATTTAGGAAAATCCCATAATTGTTTTAATCTATCGTGAATATCCTGACGCCATTTGCACGAAGCTAAATACGGTTTGGTTAATGCATTTTGCGTTTCGATAAAAGATTCTGTTTCTTGTGAATTTGGATCTTCTAACCATCTGTATGGATCGGATATCTGTACAATCAATTCAATTCGTTAGATCGTACAAATACATACTTTTTTCTTAATAATGCCCTTGTATCTATCACATATTTTAAATATTTTATTCGCTATAAAATATTTTAAATATATCACTAAGAATACAAATTAATGACATGTTTATAAATATCAGAACTTTTCGTTTACATATATTTAATATACAAGAGAGAAAAATATTCTGCCAGTCATACTGATAAGATTCTCTTTGTTCGCTCACTATGAGTCAATAAAAAAAAATATATACGTTTACATTATTTTCCAGAAAGAAGTCAAATTTCTTGGAAATAAGAAAGAGAATAATCTATCGAAAACATTTTTAGATAAACGTGCCTACTTCGAAATAAATACATAAATGTTTTTTAAATTTGAAGCATTGGCCAGTAGTAGTAGAGAGACAAACAGACAGACAGAGAGAGAGAGAGAGAGAAAGAGAGAAAATTTGACATAACCTCTATAATCGAATAACGAAAAATGTATACTAACCTCAACACCGTGATAATTTTCAACGATAGTTTCGTCGCGACGAACAACTGGATATTGCAATTTTGTCATTGTTGTTGATTTTATCTTGTTCCTTGGTCCTCGATCGTAAAAAGCCTAATTGTGCAGAAGATGTTCGTGTAACGATATTAAGAGAATAAGGAATGCAAGAAGAAAGGAGATATTCGAAAGATAAAGATATATATATATATATATATATATATATATATATATATATAAAGAGAGAGAGAGAGAGAGAGAGGAGAAAGAAAGAAAGGAAAAAAAAAAGATAAAAAAAACAAAGATTACGCAGCACGTTTATATTATACCCTTACTTGTGTCGTCTTCGAAAACGATGAAATACGGATTAGACGTAAGTTAGCAGAGCTTAACGTATTTCTTAAAACGTTCCTGTCGATCCCTATGGCACTCCTAAAAAGCTGCCTCTGAAATACGTTTACCAGTAAGAAGGGTGATAGAACAGGAACAGCAGTCGTCATTCTATACATCTTTCTATCGACTGAACTCTCTCTCCGTATATTTTCGATTATGTTTAACTAATTCGTAATATTATATTCCTAATACTTTGTTATTAATCACATTTCATATTTTCCGATAAATATATATATATATTTATGTATTATATATGCTTCTAATCTTATCGTATATCCAGAATTATTACTATCGATAAAAAAATATTATGTAATGATAATTTTCTATTTATATATATATATATATATATATATATATATATATATATTTATTTATCAGAAAATGACAAATGATACGTGTGTACGTGTATATATAACGTTATAGAATTTTTCTATAAAACGAACGGTATATATATATATATATATATATATATATATATATATATATAAATTTTTCGCTTAACTGATAATTATGAATTCATCGTTTTATCGTAATACGATTTATTAGAATCTTTTTTAAGGTTATTCCTCACTACGAATACGACGCGATAGAGAATTCATTCGATCAAATATAATATTAATAATTTTCATACTTCAAATTTTAATACGAAAAAAAAATATTTATTTTCACGTAAGATATTCGCTTGATAGAAACGAAACGAAACGTTATCGATAAAGATAATATCGTTTTTTAGATTTATAAAGATTAGATAAGATTACAATTAAGAGGAAGGAAGATATATTGAATAAATAATTCGTAATCGTTGAAAATGAAAGAAATCTAAAAAATTATATTTATTATCGGTAGAAAATAATTTATGAAATTTACGAAAATAATTTACGAAATTTACGAAAACAATTTTTTTTCTTCTCTGTTTTCTTTTTTTCTTTTTTCTTTTTTTCTTTTTCTTATCCGTCAAATAACATATATACATACATCACACATATATACGTACATAACTCGAACGATCGTATTACAAATTGGTAGAGAATCCAAGGGGAGTCCAGGATGAGAGTAAAGAAGATATATGTCTTATCCAGTGGCCTTAATTGCCCCCTCTTAATAGCGTATGATAATAATTGACACGTAAACGTGACTTTCTACGAGACATTAGCCAGCCAATAGGGAATATCGACATAACCTCTACGTCATATCTAGGATGGCCATTAACCCCATCGACGGGATTACACTTTTATTCTTTTTAACAAATTCGTACGATATTTTTGTTCCAAAAGCTACTATTATTTCATATAATTGATACAGAGACAAACAATGTTCCGCGTTACAATGATTTCTCAGAAGTTCGATTAGACTTTGATACTGTCGATAAAGAAGATTCAACTATTATCGACGTTATTTTTTCTTGCTGATATATATATATATATATATATATATATATATATATATAATATGTTTATGTAATAATGAATAAATATTCGTAAACGAATTTATTTTATTTATATTTACGCTGAAAACAAATTTATTTGATTTGTAATCGCTAATTATCTCAAAAATATGCGTGCAAGCTCGTGTTTATTAATTATTATTAATAAACGTTGAAGTTTATTAATTATTCATTATTTCGTTAAAGACGAAACATTTCTAACGATCGAGTTAGAAATTTGTAGTTCTAAAGAACAGACTTGACTTTTTGTACTGGTTAGATTAAAAGTCCCTAGATGTATCAAACATATTCCTTGAAATCAATTACTCTCTTTTCGAGAGTACTTTTTAGGATATTTTTTTTTCAGGTTTGTAAAACTACAAAGTCTATGTAAGTACAAGCCTGTGAATCTCTCGAAAAGAGTTTTAATTGACTTTTCAAATCGTTTAACGACTTTTGATCTAACCTATATATATATATATATATATATATATATATATATAAATACATACAATTTTATTGCATAAATTAATTTAATATATAAATATTACGTATACGCTTAACTACATAGTTATTTTTACCGTTCGAGTTTTATATCGGATTTTTTAGGTTATAAGAAAGAGAAAAATGCGGGAAAAATTTAATTTTCTTCGTAATCAAGAATTTCTAGTAATTATTAAAAAAGAACGTTAATGTCGCGGAAAAGATAATCAATGCGTGTCGAACGAATGCGTTTGGTAAGAACAGTTAATGCGTATAGTCGTTAAATTATGATAAACTTGTCGATAATGTTGAGACATGAAGAGGGAACGATGAGTGAAAACCTGAAACCGAGCGAATAAACAAATAAATAGATCCGTGTGCAAAATATATTTGAAAAAAGAGTTAAGTATGTCGGAAAGAAAGAGTTATTTATGGCGGTTGAACGATAATTTTCTTTTCTTTTCTTTTTTTCTTTTTTTTTTTTTGCGACCATTGGTTATCAAATATTACTTTTCATAAACGAAGTCCTTCTCTTTGTTGGTATAAAAAATATATACGTGTAAATTGATCTCTGAAGGAAATAGATAAATTTTAGAAAATTTATTAATAATATTAATAACTTGTATATATTATTGTAATGTATATTGTAACATTTATATATATATATATATTATTTATATATACAATTTATATATATAAAAGTTTCTAGGTGATCTTAAAAATCAATTACTTTTTTTTGACATTTTCGAGAATACACACGATCTATTTTTAATTATGTATATATATATATATATATATATATATAAATTTGTATATATAAAATTAGTATACAGAGAAAAATTTCCCTCTTTCAATTTGATACATGTACATACGAGATCTGAATACAAAATATATATTACACTAGAAAATTGAACGAGTAAGATTAGCGATATCTCGAAACTCGAATCTGGAGCATGCTCTTTCTTTCTTTTTTTTTTTCTTTTTATTAGATTATATTATTTAAAAATTTCCGAGTAGTCTCGCCCGAGTAATAAAATAGTTTATACGTGTATATATAGAAGACTGTCTCTCTCTCTCTCTTTTCATTTCTTATAAATATGTTATATATTCAATATTAGTTGAACGACACACATATTTACGAAGACGATAACGATAAACTTTTCTTTAAGTTCGTCTTAACATCGATCGATTTGAATATAGCGTTTGATTCATAGATTTATGCATACATTTGCAGAAAAGAAATGTACAATGCAGGTGACCGATAAGAACATTTATGTAAGATTTGTGTGTGTATGCGTGTATGGAGACTATATACATATTTTCATGTTTGTCCATATATTATCATGCAAAAAACTTTCCTTTTCTCATTGAACCGTGTTTTTCAATTTGGCGATAAGGCCAAAAGAAACCACACACGAATCTTTCGAGGAAGTTTTATCTTTGAGTTTTTTTTTCTTCTGTTTTCTTTTTCTCTCTTTCCTTCCTTTTTCTTTCTTTCTTTCTTTCTTTCTTTCTTTCTTTTCTAAAGTTCAAGAGAAGAAGCATAAACAAGGGCAAGAATAAATTCTCTGAAAAAAAAAAAAAAAAGAAAAAAAAATTAATCGATGATTTTTATGTAAGTAATACAATAATTTTTTCTCTTCCATAATAAAACGATTATTATTAAATTTTCCATTATCGGTGTGATTGATAAAAAAGGAAGAAAAAAAAAAAAAAAAAGAAAAAGAAAAAAAAACAACAACAACAACAAGATCTCAGTAATCGTCCTTGCGTGATCGATCGATCACGTCGTGAGTCCAATCGTATTAAAAAATTGTTCAATCGTAGATTTATTCGCGCCTAATATTATTAGTCCGTTCGACGTGTTTCTCGACCAATAATAGCTACGTAGAATCCTGAGTAATCGATTGGCTATTGCGGGTGGGGATAGGTAGGTAGGTAGGTGGAGGGGGGAGTGACGAAACGAAAACGAGAAGATGGCGTCAAATACGATGTCACGCGTAGGTCAGCTGTACTTTGTGCTTCGAACTCAGATAACCTCTTTGCGTGTGTTAAAAGACCTTTTCCCGTTCCTTCCCCCTTAACTTTTTCATGCTTATGGAGATACACTCAATATAACGTCAAAAGTCGAACGATCGATCAGTATTCGTCGGGAAATTTGCAAGCGCATCGATTCGAAGACATTCGTTTCTATATTCGCGTGAATATTATCGACGACAAGGGCTGACTTATTCTTTAACGTTTATATATATATATATATACGCACGCGCGCGCATACACACACACACTGTTTTATTTCTATTTCTGTTCGCGACCGTGTCGTGATTGTTTCTCTTCAATTTTCTTTTTCCATTTTTCTCTACCTCTTTCTTTCTCTATCTTTTTTCTTTCTTTCTTTTCTTTTCTTTCTTTTTTTAAACGAAAACGCAAGTGACGCGCGCATATAGATATATTCAAAATTTAGGCGCGAAATCTAGTGCCAGTGTTAAATATATCTCAATCGTCAATTAGAAAGATTGTAATTTAATTCTTTCAATTTGTCAGCACACGGAGGAATGCAAAAGGATTGTCGAGATTGTTTGGGTATCCGATACCGCATCAACAGTCTGGATCAAACGTGGAAGTGGTTACATCAGACCATTGCCCTTCACGACTATCTAATATCCATCACGGCGAGTCAATCCGACGTCTCGAGACATACGCTTTATTAAAATAGGAGAGAGAGAGAGAGAGAGAGAGAGAGAGAAATAGAGAGATAGATAGAGAGAGAGAGAGAGAGAGAGAGAGAGAGAGAGAGAGAGAGAGAGAAAGAATTTTTCCTACGAAGAAAACTACGTCACAAGGCTGTTCTCTGATCTCAGCTTCTTGTCTCGAGGTAACATAATATTAAAAAAAGAAGAAGAATAAAAAAATAATAATAATAAGAATAAAAAGAAGAAGTAACATTGACGTTCATTTAGTCTAAGACTGATATTAACGATAAAAATATCGTCGGATCGGATTCCTAATAACGTAGAAAGAAGAGAAGGAAAATAAGAAAATAAGAAAGAGACCGAGTGACCGCCATTTGCGTTCTACATTACCGACCGTTGGGAATTAAGGTAATAGTAGTTACCACAGAGACCTCTCTCTCTTAATCTCTATCGATAAATCGATCGATAAAGTCACGTGGGGATACGAAAGTGTATAAAAGGAGTGTAAAAAAGAGAGAGAGAGAGAGAGAAAGAAAGAGTGAAAAAAAAAAAATGTCTCTGATCAGTAAGTGCGGTAGTATCGTCGTCGGCAGAGCTGTACTCTGTTGTCGTTTAAAGACATTCGACGGAACGAAATTGCATCTAAGATGGTCCTCGTCGAGTTTCAATGAGAAACACAGGCAGAACGTTAACAATAATGATATCATAAGAAAGTCAGTATTTATATCGCAATCGAATGATGTGTTCACCAATCTAGCATTGGAGGATTGGTTATATCGTAATTTTGACTTTACGAATCATCATGTATTGCTCTTGTGGCGTAACGATCCATGCGTCGTAATCGGCCGTCATCAAAATCCTTGGCTCGAGTGCGATACACGTATTACGGAGAAACATGGTATAGCGTTGGTACGGCGTAACAGCGGTGGCGGTACCGTTTATCATGACAACGGCAATTTAAATCTATCATTTTTCACACCGAAACAAAGATACAACAGGAGATACAATTTGGATATTATTACTAGAGCATTGTATCGTGAATGGGGATTGAAAGCTGTTGTCAACGAACGAGAGGATATAGTCGTCGAGGGACGATATAAAGTATCCTTTGATGTAACGTATCGCACAATATTTCTAATAGTCTTTATTTCTTTCTAGGAGACGTTCATAAATTTCACCTCCTTTCTCTGATCTTTTTCCTTTTATACTTTATAGTAGAATATATATGTGTATATGTATATATATATATATATATATGTGTATGTATGTATGTATGTATATCTGTATATATTTGTTGTATGTATGTCGTATTATTACTCTGTATGATCTTTGAACCAACCGCAAGTGCAAGACGGCGTGCCATTAATATTGCACCGTTCAAAGATAAGATAACTGTGTTCTTCTTCTTTTTTTTTTTTCTTTTCTTTTTTTTTTCTTTCTTCTTTTTTTCAATTTCTTTTTCCCTATCTTTTTTGTTTGTTTGTCAGCTTGATATACTCGTCCGTATAACGATTTCATTATTTCTTGTTAAGTAATATATTATATACGAAAGTTGGTATCGCTCGTTGTATTCCCTATAAAGGAAAAAAAAAAAAAAAAAAAAAAAGGAAAAGGGGCGGCCATTTTAAAACGTCTTCTATGAAATCGAACATTATCATTCGTGTATGTATGTATCCTTGACTATATTATAACTTAGGTATCTGGTACAGCAGCCAAATTAGGACGACCCAATGCTTATCATCATTGTACGCTCCTAGTTGCATCTAATAAAACATTGTTGAGTATGATCCTTGAAAGGAAAGAGGTAAAAAAACAAAAAAAAAATTATTTTTCCAACATACATTTGTTTTTACGTATCGAGAAGATCGTTATAAATCTGTTTTCTTTTCTTTTCTTTTCTTTTCTTCTTCTTCTTCTTCTTCTTTTTTCTTTTTTCTTTTTTCTTTTTCGTTTTTAATTTGATCGATTTTACAGACTGGAATTAAAACAAACGCTACAACGTCAACCCGTTCTCCCATAAAGAATCTAACGGAAGTTAATTCGGAGGTACAAGTAGATAAACTGATAAATACCTTAGGTTGGGAATATTTACGTACAAAGCCACTTGTCCTCGAAGATGGTGGTTACGATCATATACAAGAACAAAAAGGATTTCAATTGATTAATCCGACCGAGGATTGGTTCCCAGGTATAATTGAATTTCTTATTTCGATCTTAACAATATCATTTTATTTTAATATATAGAAATATTTGGTAATGTTACACGTTGTTGTTTTATAGGTATAGACAAATTGAAGGAAGAATTTCGTTCGTGGGAATGGATATATGGAAGAACACCAGAATTTTCGGTAACGAAGACCTTCGATATGCCAGCGTCAAATGGAAATCTTTATAGAGTTAATTTGACTCTAGAGATACAAAAGGGTATAGTAGAAGAAATTAGAATGAGTTTGCCAGCCAATTTGGCATCACCCGATTTAAATCAAAACGCAAACGTATTCACGAATCTACGGGGCGTTAAATACGATAGCGAAGTTATGGACAACATAATCGCATTGATCAGTTGCAAGAATTTCTCTGAGAGTATGTCTCAGAATACAAAAAAAACGAACATGGTCGCGACGCAGTGATCGATCGTTATTCCTTTGAACGATCTCAAGAAGTAACATCGATAAGATAGGATGAAGGACAAACGAAGGAATCAATTATCGTTTATAGATAACGTGTTTCCGATGACATCACATTTTATCTAAGATTCGCAAGCCTCTGTATTGTAACTATATTTTTATTTTATTTTATATGTTTCGTTTTTTCTATATATATATATGTGTGTGTCTGTGTGTGTGTTTTTTTTGTTTCTTTTTTGTTCTTTTTATTTTGTA
Organism: Vespula pensylvanica; assembly: GCF_014466175.1. Classification (NCBI taxonomy): domain Eukaryota; kingdom Metazoa; phylum Arthropoda; class Insecta; order Hymenoptera; family Vespidae; genus Vespula; species Vespula pensylvanica. The sequence goes on along the minus strand of NC_057685.1, from coordinate 3,103,812 downwards.
TTTTTTAGTCGTTCCCTCCCTATAAAGTGTAAAGTGTAAAGTGTGTGTATTTTTTCTTTTTGAGAATCACATCGCATTTTATTCAAGATTCACAAGTCTCTTTATTTTAACCATATTTTTGTTTTATACCTTTCTTTATTTTTCCTTTTCTTTTTTTTTGTTTTTTTTTTTTTTTCTTTACTTGTTTCTTGTAAAACGTTTATACCTCCTTGTTATAAATCTCTGTATATGTGTATATATATATATATATAGCGTTTTAGAATAAAAAATTCTACCATATATTTTACATAGGAAAAAATAATTTGAAGACTAGATTTATCTTTTTAATACTTTCGATCAGACGAGCGTTACCTCTGCGAATTTTTCTTTCTCCTTCAAATCAATTTTGAAATTTCCACTTAATCTTATCAGATTGTAATGACTTTAAATCACTTTTATTTCTACGTTCTTAAAAAGGGAAGGAAAGAATTCTTTCTTTTTATTTTATTGTTATTATTATCTTTCTTTTTTTTTTTTTTTCTTAAATCTTTTTTCACAGAGTCGTTATACGGTGAGCAGGTTTTATATAGATTTTATTAATTGCCATGAATATTATACGATGCGTAATATAGAGGAGTCCCTTTTTTCTAACGTTACTTTGATCACGCACCGTATCCGGCAGTATTGTTATTTAAATTGGAGTTGCGGCTCTATAAAGTCCCGGTCGTAGAATAACGTCACGATATGGTGGCGGAGGAGTACCTGGACAGGATATTGTTTGACTTGAATCGAGCGTAGGCTCTGTTGCGACGTGCCATTGACTATGAAGTAGGAAAAGTCTCTGTGGATCGTCGTTCGTCGTACGATCACGATAATCGTGTTCACGGCAGCAGTATATGAATTTTTTTAAAAGGCAGACGTAATAAAAGGCCATACTGCTAGCACAACCAAGTAAAAATCCCATAATTAAAAACCAATAGGGCGATATCTTCGAGTAATTTTTGAATATATTTTGCAAATCGTTAGTCGACGATGTAGAAGAATTATTGAAATTATCCTCACATTTTATCACTTCCTGAAACTTTGTGTATTCCTTGGAGGAAGTCGAAGAATGCGTACGAACTTTCGAATATATCAAAGGCTTCAACATTATCTTCTCAAATTTCTTCGGTCCTTTTATCGTTTTATTACAAATCAAATCGTATTCGATCTTTCTTAAACGAAGATTATTCTCGAGATCGTACATCATTCCGTTGCAAGACCAAGGATTTCTATAACGAAATTAAAAAAAAAAAAAAAAAAAAAGAAATGTTAATTATTGTCGTCGGTACGGTTGACCATCTTATCACCGATGCTTTACGACATTTAATGTATAAAGCAACGAGAGATTCTTTCAAGTATAATTGGCGATCTTTTATAACGTAATAAAAGATCCTTCGCGTTTTCTTTCTAACCAAAGCGTCGTCGGTTAATATAGTTGATAGTCGGAACTAATGGAACATTATATAGATAGATAGATACATACGTACGTACGTACGTACGTACATACATAGATAGATAGATACATATTATATACGGTTAAGACGTCAACGTACCCTTCCAATGATACTTTCCTTAAGAATTGCAAGGGCTTGAGGACAACGTTATCTAGCTGAATCATCAAGTTGTTTGTGAGATCGAGGCTTCGAAGATGAGTCAGTCCGGCGAACGTGTCTACAGGTATGTGACTGATTTGACACGAGTGCACATCGAGTTCCTAAATAAACAATTCAGATAGATCGTAGCAAATCGACACTCGATGACGATGATTCATTATTCTGGAATTATATTATTTGTCCGAAGTTATACATCCCGGGTATTTACCGTCAGCCATGGACATTGGAGCTTTGGCACCTGTATATTAAAATTGTTCCTTGATAATTTCAATATACGCAAGTTCTTCGTCTCGAGAAAGATGTCGGGAAGTAGATAATAAAGATAATTTCTTGATAAATCTAATACCCTCAATTCGGTGATACCAGAGAATGCTTCCAGGGTAATATGACTTATCGAATTTTTCGACAAATTCAAATATTTCAGATTGGTCAGGCCTGCTTCCTGAAAAAATTATATTATCGCATGGTACAGGAGAATGATCGACAAAACGATGTTACAAATAATGCTTGAAT
>NC_057685.1:3094322-3101574 GCF_014466175.1 Vespula pensylvanica | reverse complement strand
AAAAAAAAAAAAAAAAAAGAAAAAAAAAGAATAAATAAATAAAATAACATAAAGAAAAAAAAAAGAAAGAAAAGAAATCAACGCTTGGTAAGACGAAACTCGATCGAAACGACGTCAACTGACGTTTCTCTCGTAGACAACATTGTCAACGACAACAATAATCCATATTTATAAATGTATATCACAGACACACGCACCCACATACACTTACAGAAAGTTCATAATTTTCCAACGAGGATATCGTATTGTCCGATAAATCCAAAGCCTGTACAAGATTCGATGCACCGGTATGAATACTATAAAGACGTCGTCCGGTGCAATTGGCACGTTTCAATGTGTACCAAATATCACAATCACATAGAACAGAGCAAGAATAATTGGCAAGAACGAAAGGTTTAAGGATCGCGATCGAGACGAGGATCGCGAGAAAACGCGAACTCGCGATTATTCGGACGTTCATATCGCGTTTCACGGTATATAGAAGCGTAATACGATACTTTGTTGTCTCATTATTACGGCTCGACACGATTTCTATCGCGATAGAACGAAAGAGACGCTTTTAGAGGTGGTGGCACACGCGAGGAAAGGAGCAGTCGCGACAGAAACGTAATCTTATCTCTTTCGTTATACGTATATGATGCTTATAACGTGTACATGCATAGATACGTCCACAGATGTGTGTGTGTATGTGTGATACACGACATAATGTTGAACCAAAGACCTCTCCCAAATCTTTTTTTTTTTTTCGTTCATTATGGAACCGTTCAAAATCCAAAGTCCATTTTAACTTTCGATCGTTTCTCTCCTTTTCTTTCTCTTCGCCTCTTTCGAAAACTATAATTTCAAGAAAAAAAAATGTTTACGACGAGAGACAAAGAAAAGAGATAAGAAAGGGAGAGAAAGAGTAAGTGAGAGTGAGAAAGAGTGAAAGAGGGGTCTGTCGTCATTAAATGTGGAACGTTTCTAGGAAGATCATTGTCGTGAACGACGACCGACGCTCGTTATTTGCACGAAGTCCCGATCTTTTGAGATTGGATCGAGAAGAAACGTGCTTAGGAAAGAATAAAGAGATCGAATCTTCAAAAGAGCTTCAAATCGTAGTTTAAGTGTTTAGGTCGTTAACCGTTATCGGTGAAGAAAGTTAAACGAATGAATGGTAAATGGTTATTGTTAATGGAATCGGATAAGCAAATTTTCAATAGTTCGTCGAACCTCTTTCTCGGTCGTTTTCAATCTTCCCGCCATTTTTATCAAGTACACACACATACATATATATATATGTATGTACACACCCATTATGTATATATATGGGAAACCTACGATATATACACAAGTGAGAAATGTATATATATACGTATACATATATGTATGCACACATGTATATATATATATATATGTTTTGTATCTTTACGTCACAGTCCACTCGCAACTCGAGTGATAGAGAAGAGATATTCTCTCGGTCGTACGTACTCCCCCATAATATCATCGTTTATTTGATTTGAAGCACATTTTCGCGCGATTTCGTCACTGACGATCGTCATCGCGAAAAGCGTTCCGATTTGACTCGCCCACGCTTGCGCGTCGTGAGGAATAGAAAAAAAGAAAGGAGGAAGGAAGAAAAGAGAGAGAGAAAGAAAGATAGAGAGAGAGAGAGAGAGAGAGAGAGAGAGAGAGAGAGAACGATGATGACGAAAGCAACGATAAACGGTATGGCGTAGGAGGCGTATGGTAGGGGAAATTATACCAAGTTGCAACCGTAGGGCGGCGCTAGTGTCGCTCTCGGTCGAGCGTACCGCGCGCGTTTCTACGTGTTTCTCATAAATACACACACACACACATATATTGCATCTATATAAATACGCAACACGATCCTAACGTGACGCATTATCACGGGGGACAAACGAAGCTAACGAAACAATGGACGTGGGAAGAAGGGCGGTGGAAGGAAAAGGGAAGAAAAAGAGATCGAAAATATTTAACCATCGAAATCGTGGAAAAGAAAAAGTGATCGTTTATCGATTTCCTAAGAAAAACAGAGAAAAAGAGAAAGAAAGAGAGATAGGATTTGGTGGTATCTATCAGTTCGAAAACGTCGATATAATGAGCGTCTTTATGGGCGACTGTCGGTTAAGAGCATCTCTCTCTTTTTCTCGAAGTCGAATGGCGCGCGTGTCGTTCCGTTCTCTGTCTCTTTCTCTTTCTCTCTCTTTTCCTCTTTCAACGAGCCGTCCTCGTTTCGTCACCGGCGTCGACACAGCTGATGCGCCGTCTACGCGTACGCGATGGCAACAGCTGATCGAGAAATCCACTTAGTTGGTTAAGTATTATATCGATATAGAAATAGTAAACTTATCGTTTTTCGTTTCGTTTCGTTTCGTTTCGTTTCGCGTTCTTATTCGCAAAGAGAATTTTCTTCACGGGAATATGAATTATTTTCAAGATTCTCCGACTCTTGATTTTCGAAAGTTTTCTCTACGATTGGGCGAGAGAGAGAGAGAGAGAGAGAGAGAGAGAGAGAGAGAGAGAGAGAGAGACAGAAAGAAAGAGAGGGAGAGGGAAGGGAGTCTGGAGAGGGGAGACAGGAGAGGAGGACCAAACGCGTTGTGAACGAAGAGTAAGAGTAACAGTAACAGTAAGAAAGGAAGAAAGAGATAGAAAGAGAAAGAGAGAGAGAGAGAGAGAGAGTGAGTGAGATAGAACGAGAGGTAGGGAGGTAGGTAGGTTGGTAGGTAGGTAGAGAGAGAGAGAGAGACAGAGAAAGAGAACGGTAGGGGGGGTTGGTTTTCGTTACGGGGGGAGGAGGCACGGTGATCGGAGGGTCTCAGTCAGTTAGCGCGAGAGAGCAAAAGTAGTTAGAGGGAACGAGCGAGGGAGGCAGTCGCACCGCGTTCCGGCCTTTCCCCCGTTTCTCGCTCCCATGTCTCGGCCAATCGGAGTAAGTAGGTCATAGCTGTCGGCCAATGGCGTATCGCCGGCCGGTCACGTGCCTTTGTTGTTATCTATCAGCTGTTTTTCCTAAGGGGGAGAGGGAAGGGGTTAGGAAGGCGGGTGGCCGGCCGGCCGGCGCAGTGAAAGCCGCACGGTTCCGTCCGTCCTCAGTCCTTCCCGGCCGCTCAGCTGTGCGTCACATGTCAGACGACACCGCGCGAATTTACCATCGTATCGTGATAATACCGCGATCATCGTCGGCGTCGTATTCAGTGTCGTCGTTTCTCTTGCGTCATTACAGTAGTACTACATTACTACTACTACTACTATTACTACTGCGACTACTACCAGTACAACTAGTACCATCGCCAACAGTACTGCTATTATTATTATTATTGTAATAATAATAATAATAATAATAATAATAATATTAATAATTATTATTATTATCATTACCATCATCAACGTCATTATTACCATTCTTTCCTTCTTCTTATCGTACTTTTTTTCAAAACATCGTACGACCCCGTTGTTGTTTTCTTGAAACTTTTCGAACCGGCTCCGCATACATATATATATATATATATATGTATATGTATATGTATATGTATACGCATATGTATACCTACACGTATATGCATATATATAGAATTATTTTACTTGATTTTTCCCCATAATCAATCTCATCGTCACAGAAGAAGTCGGAAGCGCGTACTTTGGACACGAGCACGAAGTTAGTGGCGAGTCGCTTCCACGTATTATGCCGTCGTTGGTTAGGCGCAACGAGCGAAAGTACATAGACGCGAAATCGATCGCGTGGTGCCGGGAACATGAGGACGGCGTGACGAGGAGCATTGACAGCGAAAGCAACAGCAGTACTTGCACCAGCATCAACAGTATCAACATTAACATCAGTAGCATCATCATTAATAGTATCGTTATTAATATCAACGACAACAAATATAACAACAACTATAACAACAGCAACAGCAGCAGCATTATCAACAGCGACAGCAACAAAAACAACAGCGGCAGTAATAATAATTATAACGACAAGAACAATAATAATAAAAATAATAATAGGACGGACGACGACGTTATCTCCCGTTACGTCGTCGTCGTTTTCGTCGTCGTCCTCGTCGTCGAAGAAAAATTATATTACTACGCCCGTCGTGGCACCGTTTAAAGGGCCGCGTGTGCGCGCGCGCACGCACGCACGCACGCACAACGCACGTACGACGCACGACGCTCGCGCTCGCGCCGAACGCCGGAGAACGCGTCCTCGATCCTCGAGTATTTCCTCCTCCTCTTCTTCTTCTTCTTCTTCATATACTACTACTACTACTACTACTACTACTACTACTACTACTACTACTACTACTACTATTACTACTACTATTACTACTGCTGCTGCATTGTCTATTGGCATTGGTACGCGCTTCCTCGTCTAACCAACATATTTTCATTAAACGTTATCGATCTCGAGTCGATCGTTTATTTAGCATTATGTCGATCGTTTCGTAGGACGATCGTTAAGAATTTTTTTCAAATACGTTCGTGGAAAAAGGAACTTGTTTAGTTCGACGAGAGAAAGAAAGAGAGAAGAAGATAAAGAGAAGAAACGAGAAGAGATAACGAAGAGGAGCGTGCGAGAACGAGACAGATATATATATATATATATATACATATATATAGAGAGAGAGAGAGAGACAGAGAGTGAGATACAATAAAAGAAGTGCAAGGTCTCGGTGAAGTAGGAAGAGAAGAACGGAGCGCGCAGTGGTGTTCGTGAGCCGGGGGGGCAGTGGTGGGAAGGGGGAGAAGTAGGGAGGGAAGGGGAGGTGGAGGTGCGTCAAACGGAAGGCGGAAGGGTGGCCGAGGTTCGCGCGAAGACTCGAATAAGTTGAGCGCGTTGAGCCGAACGTGGAAGAGAGATAGAGATAGATAGTGAGACAGACAGATAGATAGGTAGTTAGACAGAGAAAGAGAGAGAGAAAGAGAGAGAGAGAGAGAAGGAGAGAAAGGAACAGGTAGTGTGTTTAGTGAGTGTGATATTGTAACAGAAAGATATATATATATATATATATATATATATATATACACGTATATGTAATAAAAGAATTAAAAATAAAAAAGAAAATAATAAGGAAGTAAAAAGAAGGAAAGAAAAAACGAATCAAGTCGTTCGTTCCTGTGCCGTCCGACAGAGTGGAGAGGAAAAAGCTTCGAGCACGAATAATGTCGACGGGCAAGAGACTGGCGAAGCGCAGTATAATAGGTACGAGGGTGTGCGCGCCCGGCGAGGACGGTAAATATTACAGTGGTGTAATACACGCCGTAAAGACGCCGGCGTCGTCGGCGTCCGAGTCTGGTTTGAGTATAACACCTAAGACACGGTACTCCGTAAGATTTGACACGGTGCCCGGTGGCAGACCACCGAGTCCAAGTACCGAATATTCCGACCGTGACCTCATAGGACCCGGATTTGGTTCCGTCACAGGCGCACGCCTCGTACCAGGTCAGAAGGTTTACCTAACCTACAACGGTAGGGAGATACAAGCGGAGGTCACTCAGCACCGTGAACATCTCGACGAGGTTGACGTCGTCATTGCACCGAACGGACAGGAGGTGAGTGAAACTTTTTTATTTTTTTTTTTTTCTTTTTTTTTCTTTCTTACACACACACACACACACACACACACACACACACACACACACACACACACACACACACACACACACATGTTCATATATTTATATCTCTAATACTTGCTAGTAATTAAAAAAAAGAAAAAAAAGAGAGAGAGAGAGAGAGAGACAAAAATCATTTTATTATATTCTTTAACCTTTCGCTATATTCCTTTTTTTATCATTAATCGTGACGAGTATATAGACGATAAAGAAAGAGATGGGTTTTTTTGGATCTTCGAAATTCATATGTTCGATGTGCCGAACGTAATTTCCCATGATTCCTTACTGGTATAAAAGTGCCGATTTGATTTCATTCTCGAATGTAGAGAAATAGGGAGGGAGGAGGTGCGGATGTGGGTGTGAGAGGAGGGAGGAATAGGGGAGAGAAGGGAAGGAGAAAAAAAGCCGATCGCGAATAGAGACGAAAAGTTTTGTCGGACGAGATCGTCGCCGGTTTTCCCGGCGAGTTGACGAGCTTGGCGCATGCGCGGGCCGCGCACCGCAGCGGCGCATCGAGCGATTCTCTTTCTTTCTCTATCCGCTATCTATCCTCTCTCTCTCTCTCTCTCTCTCTCTCTTTCTCTCTCTCTGTTTCTCTGTCTATCTATCTGTCTGTGTATCTGTCTGTCTATTTGTCTGTCTCTCTCTAACTCATTCTCGTTCGATTCCCTCAACGCTTTTCTTCCTTTCGGAGGTTTCAAAGACACGCACGAGCGATGACAGCTCGGACGTGCGCGCTCGATCGCTAGTTAAACTTTCGATCCTTTTCTTCTTCATCGATTACTATTGCGTGAGAGTGTGCGCGCACACGAGAAACGCGTTAATCGGGTTGACTCCCGTTTAAATATGCACGGAAGTATTAAGTGTCTTATTAAGTTATAATCTAATAAAAAACAATACGGAAAGAAAGGGAGAGTATAGATAGAAAGAAGGAAAGAAAGAAAAAAAGAGAAACTAAGAAAAGAAAAAAACAAATACTTTTATTCGCGATCATCATCGATTTTCTCTTTATTAGAATCGTTTTCAGACATTTTGCAACGTCATCGAAGAAACCAACACGGATATGTCACGGTCTAAAGGTTCAAATTGTCGTCGTTAGATACTTAACTCTCTCTCTCTCTCTCTCTCTCTCTTTCTTTCTTTTTCTATTTCTTTCTAACGTCATGTAACTTTCATATTACACGCTCATAAATTTATATATATATATATGTATGTATGTATGTATGTATGTACGTATGTATAGGTATATCTTTTTTTTGTCCAATTGCATTTCTCCCTTTCTCTCTAACGCCATCTACATTTTAAATTATAAACTCATAAATGTAACCTTGATTTTTTATCTCCCTTCTGCAATATTTCTCGTAGAACAAAAAGAAAAAATTAATTCTTCATATTTCAAAGATCAATCATTTGTTAAATATAATTTCTAATATTCACTGGTATAACAATATGTTTAAGGATTAAGAGAAAAAGGAAAAAAAAAAAAAAAGAAAGAAAGAAAGAAAAGGAAAAAGTAATTGATCAACATCTCCAAAGTGAGGAAAGAATTTAATCGTCAATTGATCATGACGTGTTTTCCTCGACATATAAATCTTTATTATTTGAATATTTTTATTACCATAATTACGTTGAT
>NC_057685.1:3084322-3086822 GCF_014466175.1 Vespula pensylvanica | reverse complement strand
ATCATATCACAATTTTTTCATTCGCGGAATGACTTCGTTCGTTCAATTCGCGTGTCGCGCGCCATCATGGCCGACATTCGGCCGACTCTAGCCTAGCATCTGCGATCAATGGCGCGTTGATGTTCGTCTAACGCGTCGACAGGTGGTCGGATTCACTCTTCCGAATTCAAGGTTACCACGAATACGTTTCTCTCCCTTCCTCTCACTCACAAACACACACACACACACACACACATCTCTCTCTCTCTCTCTCTGTCTCCCTTTTCCTCTTTCTCTCTCTCTCTCTCTCTCTCTCTCTCTCTCTCTCTCTCTCTCTCTCTCTCTTATCTCTCAGTGCTGAAAAATTTCTTACAAATTTCGACGTTTCCTTTCGTACACTCGCACAGCCGACATTTTTCCTTCCGCCATCTTTAATTCCCACAATCTAACTACACATCGTTACGACAATAATTAATCGATTACTCGATAAACAATATTAAAATGACGAACAATTGAATATCAAATATGATTGAGTTTGTATATAATTGGATTACGTATGTATATCTCAAATATTTGTTTTCCTCAAATAGACATATATATATATATATATATATATATATATACTTTTTCGATCGATTTGAAAAAAGATTCTACAATACTTTTTCTTTTTTCTTTTTTAACGTGTTTCGATCGTTGAAATTTGCTCGTTACATTCGCGCAGCGAGTTATACCATACCGTAAGAGAGCGTTGTTCGTTCCTCCGTCCAGCACACACATACACACAACAACACACACAATACACAACACACACACACACATATACCAAAACCAACCTACACACACGCGAGTCTAGGGAAGCGAAATTGCGCAACGATGCGCGTCCGTACGAGTTTGAGGCGCATGCGTCCCGCGTAGGCTGTTTTAAAATAGTGTTCTCTACGGAGAGATCGGATCTAAGCGCGGAGCGTGCTGCTGCACCGGATTATGTCATATGTACTCGTACCACTTTGCCGGTAAATAGGTTACGCAAGATGGATCGCGGATGGCCACTCTACGCGCAACGTTAACGCATCATGGCTGACTATTCTATCCTAGTGTTTGTTCTTTATGACGTTTACATGCTGTTTCGCGTTTCTTAACAATGAACGAATGTACCGTTTGTTGAATCGGTAATGCTAGTAAGTCGGCGTATACATTTTTATTTTCTTTTTTCCCGGCCTTTTTCTCTTTTCTTTTTTATTTAACTTATTTAGAAAACACAGACACTCCCGCTCGTAGAGATTTTATATAATTCGAATAAAACTCGACGAGTCGACCTTCGGGTATCTTTCTTTTCTTTTTTCTTTTTTTTTTTTTTTTTTAGTTTTTTTCTTTTAATCGACCTTTTCCTTCATTAGCATCGTTGATCGTTAACATTCGTAAAAATCAGTAGTCGAGCCATTTGTCATTCGACGATCGGAATCGTAGATTCGAATATATTCGCAGGCAATTAACAATTGCGATTTACATTTTGTCCGAAACAAATGGCTTTCCTACGGTTTTTACTTTTCGTAAAAATTCGTAAAAAGTTCATATTTATTGGTTTTTACGATTCGATTGTTCGATCGAATTAACAAATAAAAGTTAATTGGGAAATTATTTCGGACGCTACGACAAACGGACGAGGTTCTAACTTTCACGAATTAACGCTTGTAAGAATATTCCTTAATAACGCTAATTAACCATCGAAATTCGAGTCATTACGATAACAGTCCTGTGTGTATATGTGTGTGTGTGTGTGTGTGTGCACATGTATATATATAGTATGTACCAGGTCGGGTCGTTAAAAGAGGAAAAGGAATTACTTTTCCATAACTTTTGCGGGATAATACTAACTGACACAACCGTTAGGTTCTTTCTTACGCGTCTTTACTTTAGCCTTGCATTTCGGTTTATCCCAACGCAATTACGCCGAGAAATTCCCAACTACGATTAACCGTTTTCTATACTTGGCTTTTGTAATTTCCCGAAAATTTTAAATTCTCTTTTATAACCTTTAGGACTTAGCAGTCAAACTTCTAATATAATGATAAAAGAACGCACCACCGACAATAACAATATTAAAGAAAAAGATATTTCATGAAAAATGATAGATGTCCGAGGTTTCAAAACGAGTACCAAAAAAAAAAGAAAAAAAAAGCAAAAAAAAAAAAAACAGGACGGACCAATCCATATCAATAGAATATAGAATGACCTAGCCATTTATTTTATTTTCTCATTGATAACAATAGTTCGCTTTTAACTTTTCTCTTTTTCCTTTTCACTTGTAACGTCTGACAAGGTCCCTTTACAGAGATCTTCAATTTTAAAGGACCGGATGAATGCAATACACTTACCACCTTAAACCATCTTCAACCATAAAACGAAAACCATAAAACGAAGTAGATGAGGAATAACAATAAACGCGTCCGCGTAGCTGTCATTGAAATTTTTTTGTTTTCGTTCAAAGTCACGTGACTTTAGAATTCGCGCGAAGAATTCG
>NC_057685.1:3066822-3076822 GCF_014466175.1 Vespula pensylvanica | reverse complement strand
ATCTACATTATTCGATCATTTAATTAATTGATATTAATTTTCATTGAAATCTTCCGACATATTTCATAATATCGTTTTCTTTTTTTTCTTTTAAAAAATATGTACATCCACACTTACCCACCCACCCACCCACCCACCCACACACACACACACACACACACACACACACACACACACACATGCACGCACATAGACGCACATATAAATTTTTACTATTATGTATTGGAAAGATGTTGAGTCAGGTACGACGTAAGAACGTAAAAGGGTTAATGCACGGAACGTTGAGGGACGAGACGATCAGCTGATCGGTGGTGATCAACCTTCGAGCAGTTCTCTTCCACCTGGTAGTATTGCATCGCAAGTTTCTCTCTGTCTTTTTAACTCTCCTTCTCCCTCTCTCTTCCTCCCTCCCTCCCTCTCTCTCTCTCTCTCTGTCTGTCTGTCTGTCTCTCCTTTTCACTGACGTAAGGATATACAGAAAGCGTCATAAATCGTGATGGATGGTGGTAACCTTGCGGGTAACACGACACAATACTCCTCGTAACGTCCATTTAACGCCGCTCACGCCTGCTGCAGATCCTCCAGTGTTATTACACCGATACACTGTGTTATCACGAACAAAAAATATTTATTGCTTGGCAACCTATGCGATATCGCATTAGAAACAAAGCAAAAGAAATACAAAAAGGAGAATATAATAAGAAAGGATTGGTATTTGAGAAAGAAAAAGAAAAAGAAAAAGAAAGAGACAAAACCACGAAGATTATTTTTAGTGTATATACATATATATATATGTATATCTATATATATATTTCTATATATATATATATATATGTGTGTATATACGTAAATGTATATTATACATAATCGAAGATAACGAAAATGAATCGTTCTGATGATTACTTTTTTTTCTTTTTTCTTTTTTTGTTTTCAAATAAGATACACAACATTTAAACACACACATGCACACATACATACATAGATCAGGTATGCATATATGCTAAACCTACACTTTCTTCTTCAACAATTGGAGGCGTGTCGAAGCATTTTGCATTTTTCGAGGGTTAAAGTTCAAATCATCCTTGACATTTCGTAACAACGTTTATCGACATCGCACAACAACCGAAATAGAAAATATCTTATCCGATCGAGATTCCTATTGTTCTACATACTTGTTATCGATGTTTCTTATTGTTTAATTTCCTTCCTTTTTTTTTTTTTCTTTCTTTCTTTCTTTCTTCTTTATTTAACTTCATGCTTTCTCTTCTTTTATCCGACACGTCAGAAGTAACAACAACGATTGTAATATATTAATAGTTCGATAAATAGAAGGAGAAAGAGAGAGAGAAAAAGAAAAAGAGAAAGAGAAACAGTCCGATATAATTTTCCGTTCGTTGTCGTCATCGTCATTATGGTTGTCATCGTCGTTATCGTCGTTATCGTCGTTATCGTTCTGATCATGGTTATTATCGTTGTCATCGTCGTCGTCATCGTCGTCATCATCGTTGTCGTCGTCGTTGTTCTGGTCGTTATCGTCACGAATGTCGTCATCGTCGTCATCGTCGTCATCGTCGTCATGATCGTAGTTCACGCGCACGTGGATAAGCAAAGACTCCGTTCTTCAGTCGGATGTTTCTCGCGAGTACCATTAGCGGTATATATGGGGCCAGGTTTCACGGTGTTACATCTGCTAGCGTCACGCTGCATAGAACACGAGGACGCGAGGAAAAGTGGCGCGTATCTGCCGCTACAAACCGGGAGAAAAGCGAGGTCGGGCCTTTCTCAGAAAAAGTGGGTCGAGAAGGTACCGATTGTAACGCATACGTTCTTCTTTCTGTTCTTTTGCACGGTCCTATATCTATATCTATCTCTATATGCGTATGCATGTACTTTACAAAGTTTAATGTGTCTGTATGTATCTGTATGTGTACGTATGTTTGTGTGTAAGTGTGCACAATCCGCGGTAAAAGTTACCCTGTGGAGAGAGAGAGAGAGAGAGAGAGAGGAGGGGAAAAAAGAAAAGAGTACATATTTATGTATATATATATATATATATATATATATATGTATTTCCGTAAACTTGGTAAAAACATTCTCTCTCTCTCTTTATATATATATATATATATATATATATATAGATCTTTATATCTCTCTTTCTCTTTCTTATGACTACAACTCAAAGAATTTTCACGAGTTTCTATTTTTTTCTTTCGTTGTGCGTGTCCCTGTTCGCGCATGCGCTTGCGCCTGTATTTTTGTGTGTGATTGAGAGAGACGGAGATGGAGAAAGAGAGAAAGATTCTACTTTTTCTCTCTCTCTCTCTCTCTCTCTCTCGTTTGTTTTACTTTTAATATTCTTTCTAAATTTCTATATTGTCGGTCTTACTACGAAATTAATCCACATGGTATATTACGAAATTTTGGTTTTCACGATGGCGCAGAAAGTCATGCTCGTTGTTACCGTAACGAGAGATTAGCATATCTGAAATCGTTGTTACTACGGTATGTGGAACGAACGAATTCAGGAAGGAAAGTGTCTACACGAACGAGAAACGTGTGTGTACGTGTATGTATGTATACATTTTCTTATATCGATATATATGCATATGTTGATGTAAGAAACAACGCGTCAACGAGAAACACGTTTCTTAGCGGTCGTTGTAAGTGCTTTGAGCACCACTGGCACTATGCCACAACCACTACGATGAGTAAACTCAGTCTTTCCATTCTCTTTACGCACGACACACGGTAGTTCAGTAACGACGACGGTCATTAGATTTGACAGCCAGTGATAACGCGAAATCAACGTTACAAGTTATCTGCATATTAAAGAACTCATAAACTCGTTCTTCTCGTAGATCCTCTTTTGCATTCAGACTATCGGATTTTTTTCATATGATTTTTATATATCGAGAAATTATAATATATATAATTCTTATGACAACTTTTTATATGTTATACAAAGTTAATCGAAGCTTTTTTTTTTTGTTAATTCTTAGAGATTAGGTTCTTAATCAATAATTATTGTTCATTCGTGCGTATAGGTATATTAAGAACGTTTATAAATAATTTTTTAAGTAGTACTATTAATTAGATTTTATTGTACATTTCTCGAGATTTATGTCTCTAATTTATTATTATTATTATTTGCTCGATATATATATATATATATATATATATATACATACATACAGGTAAACATACGTATAAGTACGTGAATTAAAAATAGTAATAAATAATTTTTTAAGTAATACTATTAAACTAGAATTTATTGTAAATTCTTCGAGATTATATTTCGAATGAATTATTATCATTCACTGATCTATAATATCGTTTATATACATACATACATACATACAGATACATATATAATACACGAATGAATTAAGAACATTTGTAAAAAAGATTTATAGATATTAAAATTAATCAGACCTTCTTGTATTGGATTATGTTCTCGGTTAATTATTATTATTCGTTCGTGTTGCATATCTTATATGCATATATCTAGGTACGTGAATAAGAACGTTTCCTTCGATTCTTTTTTTGGACCGAGGTCTGAGTCAGGGACACCACAGCAAGATGCATTGTCATTGAAATCTCGCATCTCATCTCGCTGATCTTCTTCTTCTTCTTCTTCTTCTTCTTCTTCTTCTAGTACTTCCTTTATTTCTTTTTGAGATTTTTCATGAAGTCGTATTTCGATCGAAGAGGAAAGTCCTGTTACGTCACTAGTAGATCCTTATTTATATTTAAAAATTTTTATTCAATTTTCATAGAGGATATATGAACGAAGTGTCTGTCACGTTATTACCAAGTAATGTCAATCTCGTAACATAGTTTAAGACTTCTATAGACACCAAGAAACTGAATTATTATAAGCGTCGTGTTTTGTCGTGACCTTGCTAGTAAAAGTAGGAACGTCGATAATTCTATTCCCCACTTGATTCAGATTTTTACAAAAAAAAAAAAAAAAAAAAAAAATAATAATAATAATAATTCAACGATCTCCTCTCTTTCTTTCTACTTGAAAATTTCTTTAAATTGATCGACGAACAATCTTTTTTTCTCGCGATTCGCCAAAATCGAAAATTTAATACTTCTCACATTGACCTCAACTAACGCTATATTAGATATATTAATTAAAAGAAAAAAAAAAAAAAAAGCAATTTCATGCATGCGATATATGTTACGTTGATTTCGACATAGATTTGCACAATAAAATATTGTATATATATGTATATGTATATATATATATATTTTTTCTTCTTTCTTGCTTTTTCTTTTGAATTTGATATACTCTTCATTAGTAAGTATTTTTAATGTAGATATAACAAAAGGTAATGTGCATACATATATTTTAATTGGAACAATTGTTTACGCTATTACATACGTATGTTCGAAGCTGCATATCTAATATAATTTTTTAATTTGTTCGTTGTATCAAGGCGATGATGACTGCTTTTTTTTTTGTTTTTATTTTCTTTCACTTTTTCATTTCTTTTTTTTTTCATTTCACACTTTGACTAATGAAATGCAACGTTCCTGAGGGCCGTCAGTTGCGTACGTCGTTGACTTAAATGATTCACAATTTCATGTAAAAATTGTTAACAACTTTGTCGATTTCATTGGAAAAATCATCACGATCGAGGTGGTCTCGAATAAAAGAGATTGAGGGACACGTTCAAATAGAATATTGACATATTAAACGTCAAATTTCAATCCATAGAAATCTAAACGAAATGTTTACCGTTCCAAAGAGGATCGCGAATGAGAAAAAGGTTATATAAGGTCGATCGAAAAGTTTTTAACATCCGATTGAAGGTAATAAACGCGAAGAAATTCTTAAAGAATATTAAACGTTTCAAATTCGAACGAATTTCAAAATAAAGAGAAAGGATAAACAGGGGAACACTTTCACTTACGAAAGGATTTAAGAGTAAAAGCTTTTCGATCGATTGGAAAGCAGGAAAAAAAGAAAGAAAGAAAGAAAGAAAGAAAGAAAGAAAGAAAGAACAAAATTCACCAAGAAGAGAAAGAGAAAGAGAGACAACACATATCACAGGTACGATGTACAAATACTATGAGTGAGTGAGAGATTAACAGAAAGAGAGAAAGAGAGAGAAAGACAGACAGAGAGAGAGAGAGAGAGAGAGAGAGAGAGAGATAGAGAGAAAGAGAGAGAGGGACCGAACGAGGAGTATTTTAAAGGAGGTCAGAGAAGAGGGGCAATGGCGGCCACGCGTTCCGCGATGAGGAAGATGAGAGGAGGAGGATCGTACGCGCGAGTGCACGGCGCACATCGTTTTACGCAACGTCGAGTGTGTGATATAACGCCTTATAGATACCCCTACGCAATAGCGTAGCCCGTCTAAAAGCTCGACTTTCGTGTTCGCACCTTTCTATGTTTACACATCGTCCTTCCTCTCTCTCCTTTCCACACTCCATACTCTATAGTCCACATTTCCCCTTTAACTTACTAACATAAGAAGAAAGAAAAGAGAGAGAGAGAGAGAGAGGATTTTTTGAAATAAAAAAATTTAGAAAAAGAGAGAGAAAGAAGGAAGAAGAGACAGATGGGAATTTTCTAAATAAAAAAAAGATTTAGAGAGAGAGAGAGAGAGAGAGAGAGATGTGGAATTTTCTTAAATAGAAAAAAAAAAAAAAAGAAGAAGAGGAGAAAAGAAAAAAACAAACGATTTACATATGCGACTCGTGCGTAATTTCCCGTGTAATATATTATTTTACAATGAGAAATAAATGTCGATTTACGTAATAATTCTATCAAGAGAATAATATTTCCTATTAAATAATAAGTCCAGTTTGCTTTGGTATGATTTAACGTTGGAAAATAATGAATCGTAAATTTTTAAATCGATGCTCGTAATAATTTCTATAAAAAATGTATATACATATACATATCTATGAATTTGCGAGCTTGTATATCCGAGATGATGAACGTAGACGGGTTTTAATTAATGTAATTAATTCATTTGTAAATGAATGAGAGGATAGAGAACGAATATATGTATGTATATGTACGCACACATATACGTTCCTTTCCGTTTTAGTTTCTTTAAAAAAAAAAAGAAAAAAAAAAAAAAAAAGAAAAGAAACATTTTTTTCTTCCTTTTTTTTTTCTTCTCCTTTTTTTTTGTCATGCCCGATCCAAGTGATATCGAATTTTTAAGTTTCCTTCCTGCAAGTTTCCTTTTTGCTTCATTTTTTTTTTTCTTTCTTTCTTTCTTTTTCTTCTTTTTCCAACGAACAATAAATCTTGCGATATAATCTAATATATTAAAACGAAAATTTCGTTGATAAAGATTCATAACGGTAGATCATACTACGATATGTATATTATCAACTATGTAAAACGTTATCATATCCGCATAATCTATCTTATTATTCAGGATTATACGTACAGAGATCCACTATATAAAATCCGATATAATATACCTACGCACGAGTATAGATCATTCGGTATAATAAGAAAATACATTCTACATCTAATATGTTCGATATCTAACAAGATGTCTAAAGGATATAGCGAACACGGTAACGTATGATAAATGATTTCAATTAAAGAAAATTCGTTACGAAGACGCATTACGAAGATAAAGATGACAAAAAGAAAGAGAAAGAAAAAGAAAAGGAAAAATAAAATACAAAAATAAAGAAAAAAGAATTGTTTTAGTTTAATTCATATCTACGCGAGTCACATGCCATACCGTATACGCACAAATACACATATACACACATGTATATACACATAGAACGTAGCTCGATACCTGACCTAAATGATATCGACGAAGCAGGTCACAACCTAGATACCAACGCGTTCGGCCTCCTCCTCCTCCTCCTCCTCCTCCTTCTCCTCCTTCTCCTCCTTCTTCTTGCGAGGAGGTGCATACGACTACTTGCGTCGACAATGAGTAAACGTAGTATGCATTTGCTATCTCTCTCTTTCTCCCTTTCTCTCTATCTTTACCACTCTACCTATCTTTCTCTTTTTCTTTCTCTGTCTCTCTTTGTGTCTCTCTCTTTTTCTGTATATCTATCTCTACCTCTCAAACTATCTTTTTCTTTTTCTCTCTTTGTCTTTTTATCTCTCTCTCTCTCTCTCTCTCTCTCTCTCTCTCTCTCTTTTTCTTTCTCTCTCTGTCTCTGTCTCTCTTATCGATGTTCACCGTACGGCGTTCAACCCAGATTTTCACTTTCGCGCGGTGAACGTTGACACTCTCGCCTTTCGATAAAGAGCTAACTGGATCGAACGAGCAACGGATCGCGGCGTATCTCCGTTAACCGATCGAGCGAACACCTGCTGCTCTCTTAAGGCTTCCAACCCTTCGAAAAGGGTCTTTCTTTCGCGTGCGAGAGAGAGAGAGAGAGAGAGAGAGAGAGAGAGAGAGAGAGAGATCGTTCAACGACCAATATAAAAATGTCGTGGTCTTTGAAGAGATTGAAATAATTGTTTGACGAATTGTTTGACAAGTTCGTTGAGATAAGCGTTATCTATTTCTTCTTTTACTTCTTCGTCTTCTTCTTTTTATTATTATTATTATTATTATTATTATTATTATTATTATTATTATTATTATTATTATTATTATTATATTCTTCTTTTTCGGTTGCTTTCTTCATTTTTTTTTTTTAGTCGTTCTTTCTTCTTTCCTTAATTTTGTTTTCTTTTTTTTTTTTAATGTTTGGTTGTAATGCGTGCGCAAGAGCGTTTCGAATTCTTTTGCATTCGAAATTCATCGGTCGGGATTGATCGTTCTATTTGTCCGAATCACCCATCGACAAAGACTATTCGCTTAATCGATCAGTTATATTTTGTTGAACGATATTAGAAGAGAAGGAGAGAGAGTGAGAGAGTGAGAGAGAGAGAGAGAGAGAGAGAGAGAGAGAGAAGGAGAGAATGTATGTATCTGTCCCCGTTTCAGTCATTCTAAACAGTGTCAACTTCTATTATCCGTACAATTAATATCCATATCGTTGAAAGAGAGAAAGAGAGAGAGAGAGAAAGAGAGAGAGAAAGAGAGCGATGGCAGATGATGAATCATACGACTGGTTGCAAATATTTGATCCGTTTGTGTCGAGAACCTAGTATCATCGATCGAGAGAGAAAGAAAGAAAGAAAGAAAGAAAGAGAAAGAGAAAGAGAGAGAAAGAGAGAGTCCAAGTCGCGTTATCTTGCGAAAGAAGAGTATTCAACAATTTCAGCAAATTTTTATCTCCCTTCTTTTTCACTTATTCATTTTTACACTCGTTTCTTGAATGTCGAAAAAGAGAGAGAGAGAGAGAGACAGTTTTATTATTATTATTATTATTATTTTTTTTTTTTTACATGAGAACGAGAAGTACAAGGAATCATCTCGATGGATCGATCAACCGATCAAACTTTTTTTCAGGTTCGGTTAGGGCTCGTCCGTTAGGTTCGTCAATGTAACCCGATTTTCGGTAGCGGTGTTCTTGCTCGAGGCTACTGTGCTCTTCGAGAAACAGAGAGAGAGAGAGAAAGAAAGAGAAAGATAACAGACACGCGGAAGTGCAGCAACTTCGTGAGAGGAACAACGGGCCAATTATCGGTCCGAACGAACGTCGTCCTTCGTTAAATCCTTCCTTGACGACGTCCACGCACGATATCCCCTTCCTTGTTTTTCAAGCGATCACCAAATTTACCTGACGTAGGCGAGATTCCGTTAAAAACGGCAAACGACTGTGACGACTTTCGAAGAGACGAAATTTTCGAATTCTCGTTAACACGTTTGATATAAGTAAAATATGTATATATGTATATATATATATATATACATATACATTTATTTACATATATACATATATGTATGCATATACATTTATTTACATATATACATATATATTACATGTATTTTATATATATATATATATTAATATATAATATCTTATTTTGTATATCTTAATTCATATATCTGATTTTTCATTTTATAATAAATAAGTTAAATACAGATTACAAATTACATTTAATTACATTTCATTAATGAAATATTTATTACAATAAATTTACGTATTAGATAAAGGATTATAATTGTATCGTACAAGCAATTATGAAACCTGTATATATATATATATATATATATATATATATACATATATATATATATATATATACACACACATGTAGACATGTACTTAATACAGAAGAACTTATATCTAATTTCAATGAAAATTTGACGAAACGTGAATATACTCTCTCATACACGTGCGCATACATACATATACATTTTTCAAAGAAATATTGAATTATTTTATCGAATAAAAAGGATACTTTAATTATTCGGAATACAATTAATGTAAAACGTTGATAAAACTGAAGAAACGAAACCTTCGGTAGAATCGGACATGTCAAAGAAACGTATGTCGGCTTGAGAGCTTGCGGAAAAGCTCGATGGGCGGCTTCTTTGATGTCTTACGAACCAGTTTTTACGTGGGCACAGAGTGGAACTCACGAGACGCATTATCTTGCAGGTCGGCACTCTGAAAGTGCGATCGGTCGCCTTCACTTTTCGCTTATATGCTTTTATATATATAGTATACGAGATACGTACATTACATACATACATACATACATACATATATATATATGCAGCCACGCTGACATTTTTTTTTATTAGACAGAAAAGATATATATTAGGGTGAATGTGAATATGACGATGATTCGAAGAGTGACGTCATCGATATATATATATATATCGACACACTGACACCGATCGAAACTCTTCCTAAATAGTTTCATTATCACCTTTCGTTCTTTTCTCTCTTTCGATTCGAACCGATTCGTGCCGATTCGAATCGATTTGATTTCATTCAATTCGATTCGATTCGATTCCATTCGATTCGATCGATCGATAGATCGATCGATCAATAACTCACTAACACACTTACGTTTTCTCACTTACGCTTTACCGACGAATTGATATTATCGATTATAATAAAACAACGATGAAGATCTCTACATATGTCG
>NC_057685.1:3046822-3059322 GCF_014466175.1 Vespula pensylvanica | reverse complement strand
AGGTGGATTACGATTCATAAGTTCGCATACTTTACGAGTGTTAGATAGATTAGCCTCGGTTCTCTACGATTAGGCTCGAGTAGTAGCGTTTTCCAAAGGGTAATCTCGTTCCTCAATTTATAGGCCTTCCTTTTCCATCTGCCTAAGTCGTTTCTCTCTTTTTGAATAGAAAAAGAAAAAGAGAGTTAAACGTTTCTTATTATGTTATTATTTTTTTTTTTCTTATTTGTTTTTTTCTTTCTGTTTTTTTTTCTTTTTTTTTTTTTTTAGAACTAAACTACAGCTATACACAATTATATATGTATATATATGTACATATATATAATAGTTTACACGAAACGATTAGTATTTAGAATAAAAGTGTTAATTTTCTTTTCTTTTTTTTTTATACTATACATCTTATATATTCTTCCATATACATATACATATACATATATATATATATATATTCTTTCGAAGTAGAACGAAATAAAAAAGAAAAGAAAAAAGGAAGACAAAATAAGAAAAAGAAAAATAAAAAGGCAAATATAAAAAAAAATTAATATTTTAAATAGTAATCATTTCCTTTAAATACACACACTTATACATACATATATATACATATATATATATATACACATATACATATATAAATATACATACATACATACATATATATAACATATATATATATATATAACGCTTGTTCGTTTCTATATTTTTTTTTCATCCTTTTTTTCGTCGGTTTCCTTAATCGATAAAAAAAGCATGGCATCGACACGATAGCTTTGATATCGTCAAGACCATGCCAACTTCGTCATAATCTTGAAACGAGAATCCCGCATCCTTCCTACTCACGAAGAAGCTGACGTCAGGCTCGAAGGTGGCTCTCTCCTGTTAAGGTTAACGGAACTCGGAAAAAGGAAGACAAAGAAAGAAAGAAAGAATAAAAAAAAAAAAGAGAGAAGGATACATAGATAGATTCGAAACTAGAAAAACGAAGGAAGAAAATGTCATGACTTTGATAATATGGCTTTTATCCTTAACCTCCTTTTTTGTTCCTTCAAACTTTCAACTTCTTCTATCTAGTCTCTATGTTTGCTCAGGAGGTCAAATACCATTTTTATTTTCATTATTTTACGCCTGCATCTTTTGTTCACATTTTTTTTTTGTTTTTTTTTTTTTTTTTTTTTTTACATCATTTTGTTCACACTTTTTTCTTTTCTCTTTCTTTCTTATTTATTTTTCTTTTTTTTCCACTTATTTTATCATTCGTTTATATACAATCTGAAGTATAATTATTATTTCAATGTTAAATATAAATTTTATTTTATTATTATTATTATATATTATTTATGTGTAATTTAAAAATAACGTAACGATGTATACACAAAGATATATACATGAAATCGATCGGTTTATCATATATGATAAGTAATTGCATTACTTATTATTTTTAATTAAATAATATAACGAATAAAATAATTTTGAAGGAAACATTAAAAAGGGGGAGTTAGAAAGAATTTTATATAACATAATTTTGTCTTAATTAGAAATGATAATTAAAGGTTAACGCAGAGAGAGAGAGAGAGAGAGAGAGAGAGAGAGAGAGAGAAAGAGAAAGATATAAAGTAATTTATGTTTTTCTTCTTAACAACTTTTTAAAAGTACGAGGCTCATTAATTTGAAAATATCTACTACACACACTCATTGAATCTTTTAAATTGCCGATTTTATCTATCCATACACGTAAACTTTTATATATATATATATATATATATATATATATATATATATATATATATATATATATATACACTTACTTACATATGTATGTTTTAGGGATTTCTCAATTTTTTTTCTTTTCTTTCTGGAATGTCTCTGATTTTTCTTTTTTTTTTCTTTTTCGTAATACTTTATATAACAAACACGTAGGTTTACCCTAGGGTATTATAAATCCGTGAAACATTTAAATCATGGCGTAGTTAAATATTACTATATATAGTGACGTCATCGACGTTCGATCAAATATTTCGACGAAAATTATTTATCATGAAAATATATTCGTTAATACATAGTTAAACGTATGTATATATATATATATATATATATATATATATATATATATATAAATATATATATACGCATATGTACATAGGTATATTTTAGCAAAAGCAAACTGAAATTAGAATCTGCTTCTCTCTCTTTCTCTCTTTCTTTCTCTTTCTTTCGTTCTGTTCCCGTTTAACAGCATCGGTTTAACGTCTCCAAACTATTTTTAAAAGAATTCGCCGGCCTTTGCAACCGAGACAGACGGCCGTCCAGACTACGGGATCTTTAAAAACGTTCATTTTTTTTTTCTTTTTTATCTCTCTTTTTTTTTTCTCTTTTTTTTAAAGGCACAAGAAAGTATGCCAACCGATTTAAAGAGAGAAGAGCTTAGCGAATCTTTTCGAAATAGAAAAGATTACTATTGTTGTATTTCTTTATTCTTTTTTTTTTTTTTTTTTTTATACATATTCTTCTATCTTTCTTTATTTCTTTATTCGATCGTGTATACTTGAAAATGTCTACCAATAGATATATACGTGGGTCGCTTATACATATATAGTAAGTAAGTACTAACTATATACACATAGTTACATTGATCATGGAAAAATGAAGGTATTTCAAAGGTCACTTTGAGTAAAAAGAACTTTTCAGTGATTCTTTTTTTGGATCGGTTGCCTCGTCGTAATACGATATTATCATATAGGGGAGATTTTCTTTTGACGTATCGAGTTTACCACCTACCCAACTCCCACCCCTATACTCAAGTTATTCAGATTACGAGTGAAAAAATTCTATCTATTCTGTGAAATAAAAGAGAATGTTTGTAAGACGAACTATCGTATCCGTGTAATTTGATTATAATTAATCGGTTGGTATCATAGGATCGAATCGTTTTTATTATCTTTAAATAATCAATTAAAAGTGATCTTTCAATTATGAATCGATAGTTTTGTTTGATAATAATTCTTGATAATAATTTTCGAAAGTTGATAGCGGATGTTTGTTTTTCTTTATTTTTATTTTTTGTTTCTTTTATATTTCTTTTCTTTTTCTTTTTTTTTTTTTTTTTTCGTTTAAAAATTTACCAGTCTATTATTATTATACTCTCGGTATGAAACATATAAAACTAATCGCATTTATCCGAATTTCTCTCAAACGAAATTGTTAACATTTTACTTGTGCGTGAATCAAATCGATGTAAAAATTCAATGGGGTTCGTTACAAAAATATAGAATACATCAAAACCATTCAGACTTGTTTCAAAAGGCAATTTGACTTTCTATACCTAGTCTATCCGATAGATTAGCAAATCAAATCGGAATTAAAATTCAAATCATTCTAAATAATGTGTTTAACGCGTTCGCTGTATAATGTAAGAAAAAAAAGAAGAAAAGAAACGAAGAAATAAAAAGAGAAAAAGAAGATGCGCGTTGCAACGTAGTTTATCAATGACGAATATTCACAGGAGGGTTCGCCCACGATCAAAAAACAAAAAACAAAAAAAAAAGAAAGAAAGAAAAAAAAAGAGAGAAAGAAAAAGAAGAAAGCAAAAAGAAAAGAAAATAAAAAGGAGGAAGGAAAGAAAAAAGAAAACTAAAAAAAAAAGAGAGAAAAAGAGAGTTCCTCGAAATTCCATTAGATAAACGTCATTTCTCCGTTGAAGGGTGACAAACGTTACGAGAAATATCATTTTTGGCGTTTCGTATTGATCGATTCCTCGAAAAAAAAAAAAAAAAAAAAAAAAAAAAGACAACAAAAAAAAAGAAGACAAAATCAAAAGAAATGAAACAAAAAAAAAAAATAAAAGAAAAGAAAAGAAAAATGAACGAACGACCAAACAAAAAGAAAAATGAACGAAAACGATTCCGCGATCGAGCGAATAAACGTGCCGATAGTTATCGCAGTTTTTATTATTTCGCAATTGTCGAGTTGAGAAGGATCGAAGGGGTAAAGGGGTAAAGAGGTTAGGGATAGGGGTAGAGGGGGAATGAGGGAGGGAAATCGTCTTACCCAAGAGAGTAAGAACGTTTCTGTCGTAGTTGCAACAGAGCGTAGAGAACGGCCATGGTAAGGCGGCGGCACAGGAGCGAAACTACTCTTCCTTGCGGGCAAACCGCATTCAAACGGGGGAGAGAATAACACACTCTCTGTGTGTGTGTGTGTGTGTGTGTGTATGTATATGTGTGAAATGAAGCGAATGCACTTTCACCCGGTGCTGCCAATGACGTCGCCTGTTGCCTGTTGCCCGTTGCACGTTGCACGTTGCTCGTTGCAGTTTCGCAAAGAGACAAGCAAGCGAGCGAGCAAGCGGGATTCTACGTGCAACGTGGACGAAAGCGAATTCGCATGAACGAAGCGACTCATGCAAATCTCAAGGTTCTTCTTGTCGTCGTCGTCGTCGTCGTCGTCGTCGTAATCATCGTAGTCGTAATCGTAGTCGTCATCATTGTCGCTATCGTCGTCGTCGTCTGTCGGCGTTGTTGTTGTTGTTTTCTTTCTATTAATCATGACCGTGAAAACTAGACACGTGCACGTGTTCGTAAGAAAAACGAAACGGCGGAAAAAGAAGAAGAGAAAAAAAAGGAAAGAAAGAAAGAAAGAAAAAGAAAAGGAAAGTCCAATGGTCGTTTCGATTCGATCTGATCTGATCTGATTTGGTCTGATTTAATCGGTACTGTGTTTCTCATATCGATAAAAATGGAAAAAGAAACATGGAGGGAGGGAGGTAAAGTAAAAACAAAAGAGAAAGAGAGATCGAAAGAATGGGAAAAGTTCGGGGAGGGGAAGGAAATAATAGAGAATTTGTTTTCAAGAGAAAAACGAGGAGTTCTTCCTTTTCGCACTTTGTTTTTGTTTTTTTTTTGTCTTGTCTTTTTTTATTTTCTCGTCTTATTATTACTCTTTTATTATAATTTTTCTTCTGTCTTCTCTCCTCTCCCTCTTGCAGCCTCTTTCGAAAAGGGCTGTTGTCTTTTATTTATTTATTATTACGTATACTTATGCATTTTTTTTCTTTGTTTGTTTTTAATATTCTTTTCATTTATTTCCATTTATCTCTCTCTCTCTCTCTCTCTCTCTCTCTCTCTCTCTCTGTCTTTTTCTTTTCGTTATGATCACTCATTCTCGCCTTGACTTGATCTGAAGTAGAATCTAGAATCGAGCCGGTCGATGATGTCATTAAAAGACACCGGTTTCAGCCGGCATCTTACGTAAGCTATACATCTCTCTCTCTCTCTCTCTCTCTCTCTCTCTCTCTCTCTCTCTCTCTCTCTCTCTCTGTCTGTCTGTCTATTTCGTAGTTATTGCAATATCATTATATTATTTTGAAATGCATATAATCGACGACGGACAACGATAGGGGCGGGCGATTCGATGTGCAACGACCAACCAACCACCTTCTTCTTCTTCTTCTTCCTCTTCATCTTCTTCTTCTTCTTCATCTCCTTCTTCTTCATCTCCTTCTTCTTCTTCTTCTTCTATTTCTATCGATGCAGGTACACGAAGGATCCGATCCGGTGAAATCACGAGGGTTCTTCGACACCGGGCGGAGATTAACCGAGAAACTAGTAAGGTCAACGACTCTCATTCTCGTTCCTCTAGTGTAGACTGTGAAAGAAGAAGAAGAAGAAGAAGAAGAAGAAGAAGAAGAAGAAGAAGAAGACGAAGACGAAGAAGAAGAAAAAGAAGAAAAAGAAAATGAGAAGAGAAAGAAAAGAAGAGAGAGAGAGAGAGAGAGAGAGGGTGGGGAATTTATCGTCGTCGAGCATCGACCAGGAATAAGCGTAAAAGATGGAGACGAGTTGATGCAAAAGAGTAACAGAATGAGTTAGATATAAACAGAGAAGGAAAGAGAGAGAGAGAGAGAGAGAGAGAGAGAGAGAGAGAGAGAGAGAGAGAGAGAGAGAGAGAGAGAGAGAGAGGTAGAGGTAGAGGTAGAGATAGATAGAGAATATGGCGGGAGAGTAGAAATTTGAAAGTTCTTGGTGAAAGTGTTGCTCGCTAGTGCAACCACAGATCGAACGGTAGCAAAGTCAATGATTGCACCACGTGACTTTTCTATTTTTCTTCTTCCAGTCTACTTCTTCTATTTCGTCCTCATCATCTTTTTCTATCCGAAGTATCTCGTCTCGATATAGTATCTTCGTCTCGTACTATCGAAAGATATATATATATATATATATAATATGAAATGCTTCGACCTTTGAACAGACCTTCTCTCTTTTTCTCTCTCTCTTTCTCTCTTTTTCTTTCTCTCTCTCTCTCTCTCTCTCTCTCGCCTCTTCGTGCCCTTTAAACGAGACGCCTATTTTCTCGTGAAGAACCCTGCCTGAACTCAGTTCATCCGGAAAAAGAGACGTAGCATTCCCTTTCGAGTTCTCCAACGTTGAAACACTCTAGAGAGAAAGACAGAGAGAAAGAAGGGGACAGAATGTAAGAGAGAGAGAGAGAGAGAGAGAGAGAGAGAGAGAGAGAGAGAGCTTATGTCAGTCTCTTTCGAAGGTAGCTCTCTTGTGTTTCCACGGAACACAGAGAAAATGTCGATTCTCTTTCGAGTCGTTGAGCTCTCCAACAAGAGGATATCGGCCGAAAGAAATCGTTGTCCAGGAAGGTCGTGCATGCTAATCGTTAATCGATTGAGTATTCACTTTTTTCATATATCACTCTCTCTCTCTCTCTATCTATCTATCTAACTAACTAACTAACTATCTATCTATCTATCTATCTATCTATCTATCTATCTATCTATCTATCTATCTATCTATCTATCTATCTATCTCTTTCTCTTACTCACCACCACTCTTCACGTACTCTTTGTTTCTCTTTGAAACTTTCCCAAAGGAATGTAAAAAGATGGACGAAAGTATCACGTAGCGATTTCTTATGATGGAAAGAAATCTCACATTGTATCTCTCTCTCTCTCTCTCTCTCTCTCTCTCTCTCTCTCTCTCTCTCTCTCTCTTCCTATATCTTTTTATCAGGTATTACACGTGTGAGTCTCTTGGAGAACAGCGAAACGAAAGAAAACTATAGAACGAAGAGACTTTAACCCGTAGCAACGTCGTCATTATATTCGCATCATGGATATATATATACACACACACATACACACATATATATGTATATACACGCACACGTACTATCACATATTACGCTTACGTGACTCGTACTTTCTTTATTTCTTTTTGTTAGTTCGCTATTTCTCTTCCTCTTTCTTTTTTTTTTTTTTTGGCTCTCTCATTCAAAATTTGTAGGAATACGATTATAAGGGAGGGAAGAGGGTGGGAAGTGGGAGGAGGTGGTGCGTGTGTGCGTGCAAGGAGTTATTTTTCTCTGTTCACTAGAGCAAACACGAAAGATCGTTTCGACGTATGTACACGCTTCTCGCGATTTCGTCCCGATTACTCGGACACCTTTTCTTTTTTTTTTTTTTTGCCTCTTCTTCTTTATACGAATATTTTTATTTTTTAGAGAGAGAGAGAGAGAGAGAGAGAGAGAGAGAGAGAAGGAGAGAGTTCGATAACGCATTCGTTGAAAATTGAAAGAAATCGAAAGAATTTCTTAGCGATTTGTATAATAATAATAATAATCAATTGTTCACAGTTCTTACAAATTTGAATGGATAATTATCATCAGAGGAGATAACGAAAGATTTTTAATTAAGATTTCGATCTGGGAAAGCTTTCTTTTTTTATAGTTTCTAAAAAATAGATCGAACATTTTATAAAATGAAATGACAGAGCGTTCGTGAAAAAGGATGATGAAAATTCGCAAAAAATTTTACATGCGAATGTTTGCATCTAGAGATATAATGAAGATATCGTTATAACATTTTAATACGAAAGTTTCCTACTGGGAAATCTTTTTTTTTTTTTTTTTTTGCTTGCTAAAAAATAAATCGACGATTGCGTAAAGTGAATCGATAGAAATTCAATAGAAAATAATTATCAGATACGTGTGTCGAATGTAAAAATTTTCTAAAAAGAAAGCGGCGAAACGTCGGAGGAATTTTTTCGAATTATTAAAAACCAGATCGATGATTATATGTAATGTATATAATACGGAGATTCGCGAACAAAAAAAGAGAAAAAAAAAAAACAGAAAGAAAGAACGAAGATCGCGATAATTTTAACAAAACGATAGCTCACACAATCTACAAAAATTGTTCTCATTTTTGAAATAATCTTTTTAGAGAAGAGAGAGAGAGAGAGAGAGAGAGAGAGAGAGAGAGAGAGAGAGAGAGAGAGAGAGACTCGACGAAAAAGAAGCGAGAAAAAAATCTGGATGGCTTTAAAATAGTTAAATGAAGATGTTCGTATGGAAGTACGACAGAAAGAAGAGATTCGTGGATTACGGTATATTTTGCTCTCTAACGAGGCCGATCGTGAATCATATGGTGTCACTTAAGAGACTTAGCAACGTATACCATTACTCAACTGTCCCTTCTCTTTTCGTAGATCTCAACTACATTTTTCTTTCTTTCTTTTTTTCTTTTAAATTCTTTCCTTTTTCAAGCATACACGTAAACATATATATATATATATATATGTGTATATGAGTATGTATATATATATATATATATGTATGTATGTATGTATGTATGTATCTATGTATGTCAATTTGTTTAATAATAATTTGTAAACGTGAGATAATACAATTTAACAAATGATATATGAACGAATTTTTCCAAATATTAAATATAATAATATAATATATTTACGATATATTTATTATCATAATTATTTTTTAATTTCTTTCATATATATATGTGTGTGTGTGTGTGTGTGTGTGTAAATACACATAAACAATTTTTTTAATAATAATTTGTAAACGTGAGATAATATAATTTAACGAATGATATATGAACGAATTTTTCTAAATATTAAATATAATTTAAATACGAACGAAATATTCTAAATATTAAATATAATTTACAATGTATTTATTACCATGATTGCTTTTTAATTTGTTTCAGGGTACGATGAGTCTGACAAAACGCATAGACGAAGTCAGATTACTGGAGTCACGCAAGAGTGCTCGGTTAGCTGATCAGGACACTGATTTCGCTAGACTCGCAGATATGGCCGGCGATCGAAAACGTGCCTCGTCTCACTCCATCGACGTACCGCACGTGATCGGGTGAGTTTCTATTCATCTCTTTCCGTTTCTTTCTTCCTTTTCTCTCTCTCTCTTTTTTTTTTTTATACACAATCAATCTACGTTTCGTTATTCTTCTGAATCCTTTGGATCAATCTTTGCAAAACTTTTCCTTCATCTTTTTACGGTTATTCATTTAGATATCTTATAAAAAAGAAAAGAAGAAAAATAAAAAAAAAAAAGAAAAAAAAGAAAAGAAAAATAAAAGGAAACGGTCTTGAAATTCTTCTTTAAGTTTATATATATATATATATACATATAATTTTTTTCTTTGTTTGTTTGTTTGTTATTGAATATCATAATCGATAATTAAATTCATTTCAATTATTTCGAAAAAGAATTCCATTTCGAGATCGTTCAATCTTCATTAATCCTTAATTTATTTATTCCTTCTGTTTCTTTATTATTTTCTTTCTCTTCCAATAAGTCGTGTGATATACGTTTTATATAAGAATCAATCTCTTTCGTAAGAATTCTCAATCAATTTATTATATAGAATAATATTATTACATTAATGTTATAATTGTAATAGTCTCAGCATTATAATAATAAATATCAATGTATTGATTTGAATCTAAACTTTGCGTTCGATTTTAATTTTTATATTGAGATACACACTCTCGATATTGTTGAATAGAATGAACTCGAGTTACATGGAGAATAAAAATGAAAAGAGAATAAAAAAAAAAAAAAAAAAAAATCAAAAAATTAAAAAAGAAAGAAAGAAAGAAAGAAAGAAAGAAAGAAAAAACATATACATAAAAGCATAAATCGTATAAAGTTTAAAATTATATTGCAATATACTTGTTCTAATCATTTATAATACAAATAATATAACCTATACATACTATAATAAATAATACAATATTACCATGATTAATAATATCATATTAATCAAATATATAATATTTAAATACAAACTATACTATAAAAATCTATAATAATTATAGATAATTATACAAACAAATTATATATTAATCACAAAAAATTATATTACAATAAACTCTCTTCTAATCACTTATAATACAAATAATATAAATCATTTACGTTATAATAAACAATACGATCCCACTATAATTAATATATAACATATAACATATATACATATACATTACTATTATTATTTAAATATAATACAACGATATTGACAACGACGACGACGACGACGACGACGACTTAGTCGCGCGCGCATATGTTTGCGTATTTCTACGTGTATATCTACTATATGGTGTATGAGAGCAGAAGGATGCGTCATGTAAGAGAGAAGCAGGGCTAAGGACCTAAGAGGCGACGGGTTAGGTTTGAATTTTCGGAAGGTCGTCTCGTGTTTTTGGCTCCCTCCCGCATCCGTCTAAGCTCTCATACGTGGGATGGGACGGTTGTTGGGGCTGGTTGCACACCGAGGAAGGTATTCGATGCTTTGAAAAAGGTATATCGCATCCGAGTCCTCTCCTCGTTAAGGGGTAGACAAGGGGTGTGGAGGGGAGAGGAGGGGTGACAGAGAGAGAGAGAGAGAGAGAGAGAGAGAGAGAGAGAGAGAGGTCTGTCGCTCGTTCGACCGTGAACACACCCTCGGCTTATATCCTCGCCGGACACCTGTCCCTCGGCTTTATATCTATGTATCTGTTCGCTCTCTTCGACATAGAACCAACCAAGTCGTTTTCTACCCTTCGCCTTCGATTGACATTGACGAATTTTTAACGCAATACGAATTCGTTCGTTCTTTCGAAGGAAAAAATTTCTCTCCCCGAAAAAAAAAAAAAATATTAATTAATACAAAACTACGAAAGAAAACAAAACAAAGAGGAAAAATTCTCGTATCGGTACCATCTTCAAAATAATTCCCTTTCGGAGGGGTATTAATAAAGATGGTATTGATTTGAAATCCTTCGAGAGTTATAAGTGGTAAGAAAATTTCGAGAGAATATTCAAAAAGTTTCCCTTCGCGATATTTGTTTCTCTTATCGCGTAAGGATATTGAAAGGACCGTAAAAAAGTTTAATACAACGCGTTAACGTGGATAGATAGTTAATTTTGATATTTACGTTGAGAGAGAAATAGAGAGAGAGAGAGAGAGAGAGAGAGAGAGAGAGAGAGAGAGAGAGAGAGAGAGAGAGAGAAAGAGTTTAAATGTTTACGTATACGATTTTTATTTGTAAATATATTCACTATAGTTTTCTTCTATGCGGCACCTTGCATAGTCATCGGGCTATTCGACTATGAACTTCTAGATTCCTATCTATGGGGGCACATAGTACGTGTGCGTATGTGTGTAGCATCCGCGTTGTTCTTTTTTCTTTTTCTTTTTTTTTTTTCCCCCTTTCTTTCCTCCTTCTTTCCTCCTCTCTTTCTTCCTTGTCCATTCTTTTTTTCTCTTTATCTTTTTCTTTTTCATTTCACATAGGTCCTTTTCGTTCTCAGGTTCCGCCTTTGCGGGTTCCTTCGTGGCATCCTTCCTCTATCCCTCTCCTCGTCCACGTCGTCTCCTTATTCTCCTTAAAAAAGAATAGAACGGACCGTGTTCGATGTTGCCCGTCGATGCCAATGACCTGGAGACTCTCTTATTCGTTTTGTGGGCGTCTCGTTCGAGCGAGCTTCGAGGATCCTTTTCTTGCAAGGGTATCCAAGGTTGAAAGAGAAGTTGACTGGTTCGATACTCTCGAACTCCAAGTCGAGTCCGTGCGAACGAACGAACGAACGAACGAACGAACGAACGAATATACCAACGAAGAAACGAAAGAACGAACGAACGAACGAACGAACGAACGAATGAAAGAGAAAGAGAGAGAATGAAGGATGGAGAGAAAGTGGGAGGTAAAGATGTAGAAGAACAACAATCAGGATCGCAAGATTTCGAGGTTGTTGGAAGAGGATACTGGCAGCTGAGTGAGAGCCAACGGCTTGTTGCCACCTGATCATCCTACCTTAAACGCGACCTGCCCCACGCGCGAATGAGAAGGTCAGCGGTGGCCTCCTGAGAGCTGGATTGAAAGGGAGAGAAAGAGTGAAAGAGAAAAAGAGAAAGAGAAACGGAGAAACAGAGAAATCGGATGCCTTTCGAATTTCGACGGGTTATATACCGATGACGACAGACTTCTGTCGGATGGTTCGTGTATTTGTGTGTGTACATGGATATGTATGTTGCTTGTTATTTGCCTTTTAAACTTTCTGTCTTTTTTTATTTCGTTACAGATTCGCATAACGATACACTCGAAGCTTATTGTTATTGTTCCTTGCCAAGAATTTATATTCAGTTGATAGGGAAAATATGGTGTCGATGACGTGTCGATGGGAATGATGAAAATCGCGATTAT
>NC_057685.1:3041822-3044322 GCF_014466175.1 Vespula pensylvanica | reverse complement strand
AACAAGAAAAAGAAAAGGAAAAAGAAAGAACTACCAAAAATAATGTCAACAACTCGATATAAAACTTGAGTAAAAAGTTAACGTAAGACGATGAGTAATGAACTGCATAAGTATTTAATAACATACTTAAATTTCGAATTTTATTTATTAATATGGAATTAGCATTAGTATCGAGAAAATTGATGACATGATTTGGAAAAAGTCCGAACGAACGATGATCGTGATGATTACGATAAGAATGATGACGATGAGAACGATGCCAACGATGATATAATGGTGGTGATGGAGATTGTGGTGATGATGGTGGTTATGGTGGTGATGGTGGTAGTAGTGATGGTGGTGGTGGTAGTGGTAGCGTTGGCGATGGTAGTATTAGTAACGATGGTGATGCCGGTCTGGAGAAATTGTGTGTCGCGCGGGTGGCAGGCCGGGGCCACGGATCTAGGCCGATCGATAGAGCTACGTATCCACGGCACCGTGGAATCGTGCTGGATAAATGGGTCAGGTACACGGAGAACTTCGTTTTCCCTCTTTACCTCTATACCTTCCCTCAGTTCCCTCAGTTCCCTCAGTACCCTTAGTTCCTTCAGTTCCTCACTTCCTCACTTGTTCACTCTCTCTTCCTCTCTAACTCGCTAGCTCACTTCCTTTCCTGTCTCGTTTCTTTTCCTACTTCCCGGTTAAACATACACAAACAAATACATATAATGTGTGTGTGTATTGTGTGTGTGTGTGTGTGTGTGTGTGTGTGTGTGTGTGTGTAGGATATCAAGGATAGAAGTAGGGTCATGTCGATGTTTCAATCGGTGAGAGTAGTTTTACCGGCGACTACTACTTGTTGAAGAAAAGAAGAAGTTGATGTAGAAAGAAAAGGAAAGAAAGAAAAGAAAAGAGAAAGAGAGAAAATCTATTTCCAGTGTTTTCACTCTTCAGAAGGGAAAAAAGGTTCTATCTAACTGTTGTAGAAAAGTAGGACACCGATGATACACGTGCTCTCTCTCTCTCTCTCTCTCTCTCTCTCTCTCTCTCTCTCTCTCTCTCTCTCTCTCTCTCTCTCTCATATCTTCCTTTCCAAGGATAGTATATATGTATGTATGTATGTATGTAGGTATGTAGGTATGTATTTATTCGTTTAGACCTTGTCCAGAAGAACTTCACTTTGTCTTCAAACACCGTTAATCTCCTTCAATGTTTCTAAACTATACATAGATCATCTATAAAGTTATTGCAGTTAAGATGATAGCTCATTGAACGAACATATAATATACATAGCTACATACATACATATATATATATATATGTATGTGTATATATATATATATATATATATATATATATTAAAGTTTAAATTAGTAGTAAACGATAAATGTCTTCGACAACGAAGAGATCGAATGTTTCGAAACACGTTAGACTAACTAAAATAAATTACTTCCCAATGGCGTAGGGAATTTAGATTTTACGATCTATAAATTTTCATCTCTATTTATTTATCCATCTATTTATATATCCATAGATATATTTTTTAGTGAGAAAATTCGAAAGGAGAAAGAGAAAAGATTGATAAACTTAGTTTCCATATATGTCAGAGTAACACGATCACGTAGTTACTTAGTTGGCTAACTGTGGTTCAGTGTTAACGAGTGATAATAACACAAGAGGTTTCGACCCAAATAAACTTCTTGAGTCCGGGTTGGCACGATTTACCGGAAACGTATAAACCAGGGAATTGGGTCATCTAAATGGGGTCGGCAAGTTTCGCGAATCGGGTTATACCAGGTTGGTTGACCTACTAAAGAATTGGGTCGCTCGATAGAGGCCACCTGGACGTTAAGCTACTTCTACTGTGTTACGTATATATATATATATATATATATATATATATTCACCGTGTCCCGAATATCACAAGGAACTGGATATCGATATAAATATAATATATATAATATGATATAATAATATAATAAATAATATAATATATATACATATATATATATTTATTTTATATATATATTTATGTGTGTGTGTGTGTGTGTGTGTATGAATGGATTATAAAAAAAAAGACAAAAAGAAAAATTAAATCAAAAGGATAACGACGTTGTTTTCTCTTCTCAGCAGAATAACATTAATTTTTTTTCTTTATTCTTTTTCTTGCATTCTTTTCTTTTCTCTTTTTATTATTAATTTTTTTTTTTTTTTTTTTTCCTTTTATCTTCTTCTTTCTCGCCGGTTATCTTTTCTAAGTTAAAGAGGATGTACTTACATACTTATATACGTAGGTATTATTATTCTTCCTTGGATAAAAGTCGATCGTTATTTTACTTTCGCGTTCATTTCGTTCCTATTAAAGTGGCACGATGTACGTACGATGAGAAACTTATCTTTAAAAGAAATACTTATGTCCTATTACTTATAGTGAAGAGGATAAAATTGAAGAATTCAGGATACAGTGAAGTTCTTGAATCCAATGATTTTTCACGTATTATTGAGAGACGGACGAACGTTC
>NC_057685.1:3026822-3031822 GCF_014466175.1 Vespula pensylvanica | reverse complement strand
GAAAATTTTTTTCCTCCTTTCTTTTTTTCTTTTTTTTTTTCTTTTTAATTCCCCGTCAATATTGAAGAAGTGAAATCGTGGATTTTTACGTAGCCATACTTTATCGAAAAATCTTTTACTAGAAAAAAAAAATATATATATATATATATATATACTCGTCGAACGCTTTCATCCTGATCAAAAATGTTAACACGCAGAAAGATCGACATAAATCTTGGTTCAGAATATAATTACTAAATTTTTGTCTTTTTTTCGTCTTTTTTATTATTCATTTACACCCCAATAATTTCGTATCCTCGTTTATTTTCATTCTCAATAATTTCGAATTTTTCTTTTATTTCATTTTTTATTCTCGCTCGATAAAAATACGGAAAAAATGGAAATGAGAGAAAAAAAATCTCGAGAGTTATCGCGAATCGATAGATATCAATGTCTTTTTTCTTTCTCCTTTCTTTTTTTTTTTTTGTATATTCAATTCTTCGATAATTTTTTGTATGGTCGAAACGTGATTTTTCGAAAATTCTTTGCTTTAAAAAAAAAAAAAAAGGAAAGAGAGAAAGAAAAAAAAAACGACGTCGCAAACTTTCGGACTAATCGAAAATGTTCCATATAAAAACGAGATAAGCTCTGCTTTCGGATATAGCTACAAAGTTTTTTTTTTTCGTTATGATATATATTACAAAAACAAAAAAAAAAAAGAACAAAGTTTCTCTCTTCCTACTTAATTCTCCAGATACTATCGAATTCTCGTAGGGCAAAAGAAAAGTTGACAAAAATCATTATCCCGTTTCAAGAAAATTCGACTTTTCTTTTTTCTTATTTCTCTTTCGATAAATATACAAAAATAAAAGAAGGAAAAAGAAAGAAAAAGAAAAAAACTTCAAAAGTTATCACAAATCGGTAGACATCAAATACACACACACACACACACACACACACATATTTCTCCCTCTTCTAAATTCAACTTTTAAATTCCAAATACAATAATTTCGGATAATTCCATCGAAGAGCAAAGGAAACTTTAAGAAACTCGCTGATCCAGAAAAATCTCGAGGAGATTCGTGAAATTAAAATTTTCTTTTTCTCTTTCCTTTTTCTCTTTCGATGAAGATATAAAAAAAAAAGAAAAAAAAAAAAGAAAAAAAAATAAAGAAACAAACAAAGGAAAAAAAAGAACTTCAAGCGTTATCACAAATCGACTTATTTTTTTTCCTCTTTGTTTCTATTTTTCCCTTTTCTTTTTTGCTTCAATTATATCCAAAAACCAATCGAGTTCGCAAAGAATGATCGTGGAGTAGGCGGTTAATATCATTCGCGTATCAATGTCCCTGACGAAGAAGCTTGTTGGATGGACGAAAGAGAAGAGGGGGCTAGGCCAGGAAGTATCACTGGAGTTGCGTTGTGAAACAATCGTGACCCTCTTCTACTCTCTCTCTCTCTCTCTCTCCACACACACACACACACACACACACACACACACACACACACACAGAGTCTCTCTCTTTCGTTTTTTTAAAATATACCCACAAGGAACGTTGAAAGACCGATGAATCACTTTTTTCATATCGATCGATCTTCAAAAAAAAGATCTTTTAGAACCCCAAACTAATTTAATTTTAAATTAGCTAGATGGTAGATGTTTATTCAAAGGAATTCTTTCTTTCTTCCTTCCTTTCATCTCGTAATATCGTTCATACAAATGTATATATATTTTAGTCGACATAGAGATCGTGTCAATTTGGATGATAAAAAAGTCATTTTCTTTCTCTTCTTGTTTCTCTTGTTCTCTCTCTCTCTCTCTCTCTCTCTCATTCTTTCTCTCATTCTTTCTCCATCTCTTACTTATATTCCTCGCGTTTTCCAGATATTCACAATCGAGCCCCTGGCTCGATCTTAAAATAGAACATGAAGATCGTTTGGAAGTAAAGAGAAGGAAGGATATCGGGCCCAGAAAGTCAACCGATATTACCTTAAGAATTATTTTCTATTCAATACATGTCCGTTTGTTTAACCTCGACATAAACGGAGACACAGATTAGAGATTAGAAGGGAGTAGGAACTAAGGGGGTGAAGTGGGGTAGGATGTACGGGGAGGAACCCGTGTCGAAACACGTGTAATCTCGACTGCAATTATCGAACAGACTAGCATAGCGTTTGTTACGCTCGATCGCTTCGATTACGCGATCATTCGATCATTTACTTTACCATGACGAGTGAGATAAAGATAGACTGACGGATAGAGAGAAAGAGAAAGAAAGAGAGAGATGACAATAGGCTCGTTTCTCTCCTCTCATTAGAGTTTCATTCTAATTCAAAAATTGTCTTCTCCAATTATTCACGGTTTAATTGCATCTTTTACGATAAATCTAAACAAAATAAATCCAATGCAGATTTAACGTTGAGAAACATCGGTATAATACCAACGAATCGTTCTTTCTTTTTTTTCTTTTTTTTTTTTTTTTTATTTATTTTTATTTGTTTATCTTCTTTTTTCTAATTATTATATAATAATTTGAACGAATATAATTTCACAATTCCGATCGACGAAATATGTAAATCTGACGATGATTCTATAGTTCTTTCTTCTATAGTTCTATTTTTCTCATATATATTTATGTATATATATATAAAAAATGCGATTATTTTTTTCTTTTCTCTTGACTTATTTTTTTTTTCCTCGGCCGATTGCGTCGAATCGTATCTTTTAAAACGAAGATAAATTTTCTGCTTAATCAAGAGAATATATTTAATGGTGCGCCGAAATATAAGAAGACTGCTGAACAAGGTATAAGATGACGAATATGAATCCCTTATATGTAAATAAGATGCAATTCGCACGAGTGTTTTTGTTTTCCGATGACAGAGGTCCCGTTAAATTGTATCTTTTATAACGAAACACAATTTTTCATTCTTATCGATAAAATAAATTTAATGGTAAATCGAAGTATGAGAATGAATATGCGAATACGTTATAAAATGATGAATATGGATTCCTAGTATATAGACCGTATTCGGTAATGGTCGATATTATTGCCGTCTATTACCTCCATTACATCGAACGACCAATATTCGCGACAAGGAAGCCAGCTATCCCAGCAATGAATTCCAACTTATGTACTACTTATTTCCACAGATACTTTAATACGTGTATGTGTACGTGTATATATATATATATATATATATATATATATATATATATATTTGAGAGATAACGAATACAAATATTCAAAGAAAGGATCTCTTTAGGATTTAATTTATCTGTCTTTATAACTAAGTATGTGTTTATGAGAGATCCATGTTTACAAAAAGGATCGAATGAAAAGAGTATATTTGAGATCATAGAATCTCGCTTATTCCATTTCCTTATCATCATTCAGTAATATTATCGACGTATATAGATAAATAGATACGTAAATAAGTAGGTATCTACATTGTATATAACCGTATCTAATTGACAAGATTTCAGTTCATATACAATATTATTTATATTTCAAAACGAATTTCTAT
The DNA here is from genome assembly GCF_014466175.1 of Vespula pensylvanica. Taxonomy (NCBI): domain Eukaryota; kingdom Metazoa; phylum Arthropoda; class Insecta; order Hymenoptera; family Vespidae; genus Vespula; species Vespula pensylvanica. The sequence goes on along the minus strand of NC_057685.1, from coordinate 3,028,315 downwards.
GTATATGTATATATGTTTGTTTCTCAATAATATATCAATAACTTTCAAATAATCTAAACACCTTTCATTTTGGATCAATAAATTCTCATTATCTACTTACATTCTTAGATAACACGCGTAATGCATATATTCGTTCTCTTTCGATATCATATATATATATATACATGTATGTATATACATTAAAACAAAACACATCGATCATGTCTGCTCTAATAATAATTATACTCCTTAACAAAAGAAAAATAATCATTTCTCTCTCTCTCTCTCTCTCTCTCTCTCTCTCTCTCTCTCTCTCTCTCTCTCTCTCTTTCTCTCGTAACCTCTCAACCCCATCCCTCGCGTGATCTGAAAATTCATAAATTGCAAATGACGAGGAAAAAGAATTATAAATAAAAACACGAAAAAAAAAGAAGAAATAGAAAAAGAAAAACGCACATTTTCTCACGAGGATACACGTATGTATAGGTAGAGATTCTCGACGATCCACTCGACTGCTGATCGAAACGATCGTGAAACATAAAGACAGAGACAGAGAGAGAGAGAGAGAGAGAGAGAGAGAGAGAGAAACAGAGAGAAAGAAAAAGAGAGAGATAGACATAGAAAGAGAGAAAAGCGCATGCGTGGCCCACCGCCGTTGCACCGCAGTGCACACCGTGCACTCGTGACGTCACTGGTGGCACGTGCCCCTCCCCTTTACCTCTCATACCTCTCATCGGCAAACTCAGTCGTTCCGACGTTGCTGCGGAAGGACGAGCGGGGTCGGACACTGAGGGTGAGCTTGAGAGTGAGTGAGGAGAGGGTTAGTGGGAGGTAAAAGAGAGATAGAGAGAGACACACACAGAGAGAGAGAGAGAGAGAGAGAGAGAGAGAGAGAGATAGAAGTAGCAGAGAGTGCAGGGAGAAGCAAGAGGAGCGAAGTTAAGGTCACTGTGGCCCTGACTGCACGCGCGACGAGCGTAATGTTTCTCTTTCTTTGTGTTGGCTTGCGCTCGCTCGTTCGTTCGTTCCTAGGTTCGTGTAGGTTCGTCTATGTTCGTATGTGTTCGTATGTGTTCGTATGTTTCGTATGATTCGTATGTATTCGTATATGTTCGTATATGTTCGTATATGTTCGTATATGTTCGTATATGTTCGTATATGTTCGTATATGTTCGTATATGTTCGTATGTGTTCGTTCGTTCGTTCGTTCGTTCGTCGCGTGCAGTTACACCGTCGACTCACAAAGAGACAATTCACGGAATAATTATTTCTAATATCGCGTCCTAACTTCTCCATAAGCACCCCCCTCCTCCCTCTCCATCCACGTCCTTCTCTTCTATTCTCATTCCATCTCTATCTCGTTCGATTACATTCGAACTCTGGAAAGTCAAGCTTTCTTTTTCTCTAATTTTTCATTGTCATCCTCTCGATAGCATTGCTAATAATTTGACTTTATTTTGATAATAGGATTTCATTATAATTTATAATTTAATGTTTTTTTTTTTTTTTTTTTT
>NC_057685.1:3025449-3026812 GCF_014466175.1 Vespula pensylvanica | reverse complement strand
TTTTTTTTATTTTATTTCTGGATTGTAACAGTTTAGTTTGTTGTATAGTTTTTCACGAGTTCTTATTTCGTCTTTTCTAATCTCTTCGTTACATGTATACTTATGTGTATGTATCAGCAGGTTTTAATTTAATAAAATTTCTAATCGCTGTAATAGAGGGAAAGAGAAAGAAGGGGAAAGAGAGAAAGAAAGAGAGAGAGAGAGAGAGACTGGTAAGACGTCACTGGTATTTACGTCATACGCGATTATAATTACGAAAGTAATTTAATTCTAATCTCGTTCGTATAGAAACATAATTACATATGTAATTAATGGTTTTTAATTAATTTTTCTTTTTTCTCTATCTCTCTCTCTTTTTGTTTTTTTTTTTTTTTTTTTTTACTTTCAATCGATCAACTGGATAATACTATTTTAGAATATTAGAATAATTTTTCTAATATTATTATGCGTACGTATATTCATATATTTAATTTATTTAACCGGAAATATATCATTTTTAAGATACTATCATAATTATTTGCATACGTACATTTATATATATATATATATATATATATATATATATATATATGTCTGTATGTATGTATGTATATGTACAAAGGTAATGAAAAAAAAAAGTATAAAAGTATACCGAAGAATAGAAGGAAGTATGGAATGAATAATTTCTTTCTTTCTTTCTTTCTTTCTTTTTTTTTCTTCTTCTTCTTTTTTTCTTTCTTTCCTACTTCTTATCGTTCTAATTAAGTAAGTGTAAAATCTTTAATTCTTAAGCGCTACTATCGTAATCATTGGTACACGTACGTACGTAATAATAAGAATTATATACGATGGCCTTGAGAGAGCACGGACTCACGCGTCATTCTGGCTACTACTTCAAACCTACATATCTTCTCGTTTGTATTTTTTTCTTTTCCTTTTTTTTTCTTTTTGTTCTCTCTCTCTCTCTCTCTCTCTCTCTCTCTCTCTCTCTATCTATTTATTTATCTATCTATCTCTCTCTCTCTCTCTCTCTCTCTCTCGTTTTAATCAACACCGATAAGAGATTCCCGCATCGTCTCACGAATTTCAACGTACGATTCTTCAGAGACGTATGTATATACAAAGATACATATGTACATGTAAAAGTACGTGCAACGAACGAACGAACGAACAAACGAACGAACGAACGAACGAACGAACGCATCGATATCAGTTGACGTATGACGTTTTATATTCGTAACTTTATCCTCCAACTTTCTTTCTATTTTTCCTTTTTCTTTTTCTCTCGTTCTCTTTCCTCTTTCTTTTCCTTTTTGTTTCTTTCGAGCGATAACATTGAAATAATACATATCTCCTTTTCTCTTTCTCTTTCCCTCTTCTTTTT
>NC_057685.1:3010449-3015449 GCF_014466175.1 Vespula pensylvanica | reverse complement strand
CTTTCTTGCAATTTTCTTTCTTTTTCTTCTACTTTTTTTTTTTTTTTTTTTTTTTTACTTTTCCCCGTTGTTCGTTCACATACAACGGAATCGTGTTGAGACATAGTAACATACTAATCGAACGGACGATCCTTAATGTTATTCGGAATAACAACGCGATTATAGAGAAAGTCGATCCTTCTTCCTCTCGACGATGATTCGTTCGATTTATAGATCAAACAAGAAATTCGATCATTGAAACCTGTTTTCAACCGTGAATAAACCGAACGTATTCCTCCCCGCTTATACAATTAGAAATTAATTAGGATATCTCTTTCTATTTCTCTCTCGATCGACCTTCCCTAATAACGGGATAATTGATTTTCGTTTGGTAATGAGAATTGCATTCTTTCTTTTTTCTTTTTTCTTTTTTCGTTTTCTTTTTCTTTTTCTTTTTCTTCTGTAATTAAACACACAGTGTGGAAACTATCGGATTTATACTTTGGATAATATCTAATATAAACGAAAAAAGAAAATGAAAGAAACGGAATTCAAATTTATATCTGGAATAATTGGCAATGTCAATATTTTTTAGTTTGTAATATTTTATTTGAACCACTCTTAACACGTATATATATATATATGTGTGTATACATAGAATAACATATTTCTTCGAACGGTATTCGTTCGATAAATCCATGAAGATAGATCATTATCCCGTATGGAAAAAGAAAAAAAAAATATTCTAACGGGAAAACTAATTTTCGATTGCTAATTCGATCGTAATTTCTTTTTTTTTTTTCTTTTCTATTTTTGTTTCAATTTCTTTTCTTTATTTTCTCTAATCAGACACAAAATGTAAGCTGTCAAATTTATTCTCTCTCTCTCTCTTTCTTTAATTAAAAAAAAATAAAAAAAAAAAGAACGAAACAAGCCGAAAAAAGAACGAAAGAAAAAAAAAAAATAGAAAATTCAAATCGATATTCGCGATAGCTGCAATGCAAATAGTTCGTAACACTTTACTTGATTCACTCTTACATACTCACAAACACACACACAGATATATATATAGATATATTTATCGTGTATGCATACAATAAACATATTCTTTTGAACGGTGTTCGTTCGATAGATCCACGAAGATAGATCATTATCCATTACGACAAAAAAGAACGTTAACGGTATAACTAATTTTCGATTGCTAATTCGATTGTAATTTTTTTTTTTTTTTTTTTTTTTTTTTCTTTAATCAAATAACACGAAAGCTATCACATTCATTCTCTTTGAGATGGTATTTAATCGAAAAAAAAAAAAAGACAAAAAAGGGAAAGAAAAGAAAAAAATTTCAAATCGATATCTGCATTAATCGCAATGGAAAATAGTTTGTAACACTTTACTTGGGCTATCCTTAACACGGACATATATACATACATACATACATATATAGACATAGATACATATATCCATAGACTATGTATAGACTTATGTATCGTATACACACAATAATATATTCCTTAGAACGGTATTCGCTCGATAGGCCTATGGAGATAGATTATTATCCCGGATGGAGGAAAAGACACGGATAGAAGAAGAAAACCGATCGATTCACCGTTACTCTCTTCTCGTTTTATCTCTTGCACGGTTCTTCCTCCTAAACGGATATCTCGCATATTGCGTACACGATAATACACCGGGCGTTTATTCGTGGAAGAAGGAAAGAAAGAAAAGAAAGAAAAGAAAGAAAAGAAAGAAAGAAAAGAAAGAAAAGAAAGAAAAGATAGAAAAGATAGAAAGAATGGGATAGAGAGAAACAGAAAGAGATAGAAGTAGAAATACGCTATAAGAACTTAACGGTGAAGGCATAAATCTTAGGAATACCGATCCACTGAAACTCTATGGTACTAGCATTGTACGTAGAGAGAGAGTGCGAGAGTGAGAAAGAGAAAAAGAGAGAGAACGAGAGAGAAAGAGAGAGAACCTTTTACTCTCCAACATAGCCGGTACCAGGGACGATCATAGCTAGGCTACAAACATTATCCAGGTGGTCGTAAAAGGCGGAACGCTTTGAGAAAGTATTTCGCGAAGTAGAGGAGTACAAATGCCTGACTGGCTGGCTGGCTGGCTGGCTGGCTGGCTGGTTGACTGGCTGGCTGGCTGACTGGTTGGTTGGCTGGCTGTTTGTCCTCGTACCGATTCGAGAACAACGAGTACGAGAAGTCCGAAAGTAGAATAATTTTTTTCTCCAACGTCCATGGGAAAAATGGATGGAAGAATGAAAGAATGATTTTCTACGGGGATTAATAACTAGAGTCTATGATCTTTCCTATTCCTCGTCACTTCATCGTCATCGTCATCATCATCGTCGTCATCATCATCATCATCGTTATCATCATCCCCATCCATACTCCTCCTCTCATCGCTCCTACATCACCACTCCTCCACCACACGTCTCTCTGATGATTTTCATGCACGGACGAGCAAGCTTTCACATTCTCCTGTTGGCAAGGTTGCAACAAACCAGTGGCGGATAAAGTTCTGTTATTCGTGCATGCATCGCGTACCAGAAGAAGAAGAAGAAGAAGAAGAAGAAGAAGAAGAAGAAGAAGAAGAAGAAGAAGAAGAAGAAGAGGAGGAGGAGGAGGAGGAATAAGAAGAAGACGTAGAAATAAAAGGAGGAGGAGGAGGAGGAGGAGGAGGAGAAAGAGAAGCGTGACTTCCGAGTTGAAAACGGATGTGCTCGCGTGCCCAACCGACTCGTGTATGCGTTCTCTCTCTCTCTCTCTCTCTCTCTCTCTCTCTCTCTCTGTCTTTTTTCTTTCTCTCTATCTCTCTATCTCTTTCTCTCTCTACTCATGATCTACTCAAAGAAAGTTAGCGAATTAGATTGAGATCGCATCGGTTTAGCGATCGGTTGCTAGAATCGAAATAGTCTTATGGAAAGCACGAGAAAACGCGTAGTAATGTTAACTCCTATATGTTCGGGATACCTCGAACGTAAGAACGAGAAAGAGAGAAAAAGAGAGAGAGAGAGACAGTTCCAAGTAATGTTCGGGATCGTTCCATAGAAAGAGAGATAGACAGAGAGAAAGAGAGAGAGAAAGAGAGAGGATCGTAATCTCTTGGAAGTTACGCTCAACGTTCGCGGTCTCGCGCGTTATTTGCCGAGATACGGGAAAAAAAAGAAAAGAGAGAGAGAGAGAGAGAGAGAGAGAGAGAGAGAGAGAGAGAAGGAGAAAAGAAAAGAAAAAACGTTCAAATTGCGCATCCTGCATACCGATCGACATTCAGTGCCGTAAGCAGGATGGGCTCGGCCGTTGGCGAACTTAAGATACGGAGTAGGTAGGTAGGTATATACCAAGTGCCTTCGTCCATCTTTTATTGCTTTTCGATTCTCGATATCTAATAATCGTTCCTCTCGATGATGAAAAAAAAATATATATAAGAAAAAAGGAAAAAGGATTGCAAAAATAAAATAAACATAATAAAGAATAAGAATAAGAGAAAGAAGAAGAAGAAGATGAAGAATGAGAATGAGAATAAGAATAAGAATAAAAACAAAATGAAAAATAATCGCTCGACGAAACAGAACGTTAACGATCGAATCGTCAAGAGAGAGTAGTGGACCTACTACTACTACCTATTACTATCTACTACTACTACTACTACTACTATCACTACTACTGTTACTATTACTACTGCTACTACTACTACTATAAACTCCTCCTTACGCTTAAAGCCGTAACTCTCTCAAGCAAAGGGTCGTCGAGCGAGTAGGCTTTTGAGCGACGTCGACGAGCTCACACACGTACTATCGAACCCGTTGTGAAAGTGCACACGGCACCTTCACCTTCACCCACCGTCGTCGTCGTCGTCGTCGTCGTCGTCGTCGTCGTCGTCGCCGTCGTCGTCGTCGCCGTCGTCGTCGTCGTCGTCGTCGTCGTTGTCTTCGTCCTCTTCGTCGTCGTCGTCGTCGTCGTCGTCATCGTCGTCGTAGCTTTACGAACGTATGCATGCATGTACGTATACAGTATGTATACATGTATGTATGTATGTATGTACGTATGTATTATATGTAGCTCGGATGCCTGATCGGAAACTCAATCGTAGCGTAAGCATGCATCCATCGGGCCTGGACGTCGGACGCGTCCTCCCTCTTTCTCTCTCTCACTCTCTATCTCTCTCTCTCTCTCTCTCTCTCTCTCTCTCTCTATCTATATATCTTTCTTTCTCTTTGTCTTTCTCTCTTTCTCTTTCTCCCACTCTACTGTTTGCTTGCTATACTACCGACTGATCACGGACATGCCATGACTACTGATTTGAAAAACGGATTCGATGCATTCTAGTCAATGACGCGTTCCTTCCTTTGCCTACCTTTATATCGAAATCTAGGACGAAAGAAACACGCTAGCCAGCTTCGTCATTTTCCCTACGATTATATATATTTTTGACATATTAATTGAATAACAAATTGAAATAACATAATCACACACACACACACACACATATATATATATATATATACATATATCATCATCATCATAAACTTTTCGACAAAGATCTCTCGTTGTTATATTTTCAATTTCTTTTGTTAATCCGAAAAGAGAGAAATTTTTAGATCCTCATCTCAATTTCTCCATCTCTCTCTCTCTCTCTCTCTCTCTCTCTCTCTGTCCTCCAGCAATTCCTAAGCGATGCACCGTGTTCGCGCACGACGTTGCATCGGCAGGACGTAAACAAGGCGTTTGCGCTTGCGCAGCCTCCACGGTTTCCTCTCCTACCTCTCCTCATCCTCTTTCCTTCCCCTCCCCACCTCTACTCTCCTCCACCTCCTCTTTCCTTCCTCTTCTTCTCACCACGTCTCGCTTCCCTCCCCTCTAATCCCTTCTTCCCTCCTTTCACTCTTTTCGACATCCTCCTCCTCCTCCTCCTCCTCCTCCTCCTTCTTCTCCTCATCATCCTCCTCTTCATCCTCATCCTCCTTCTTCGCCGTTAGAGCGCTGCGATCGAAGCATGCGCGCCAC
>NC_057685.1:3000449-3002949 GCF_014466175.1 Vespula pensylvanica | reverse complement strand
AAGGAGTAAGGAGAACGATGTAGTGGTGAGAGAGAGAGAGAGAGAGAGAGAGAGAGAGAAAGAGAGAGAGATAGAGACCACGTAGACTTTCAAGTTGCGGCGAATGAACGGTCGAGCAAGGCAAACGCGAAGCAAGGTAAGGCAAGGCAAGGCAAGGCAAGGCAAGGCAAAGCAAATGGAGGGCAATGTCTACCGGGCAACGTAGGTCTGTGACCGTTGCGATCGCTATCCCGCTTTATACGACGTGATCAGCGCGTATCGTTTACGAGGGATGATGATGTCACGAGGCATCCTTTATCCTCTTTCTCTGTCTTTTTCTCTCTTCGTTTTCCTTTTTTCTCTCTCTCTTTTTCTTTTTTTCTTTCTCTCTCTCTCTCTCTCTCTCTCTCTCTCTCTCTCTCTCTCTCTGTCTCGTTTCCTGACCACGGAGCGATTCGATTTGAAAGTCGTTCAACTTTACAGGCTCGCTATAATCGCGAGAGCATTGGAGTCACCTGTTACTCCATTCGTTCCGTTCGTGCGGATTAGAGGTCAGAAGGTATTAAACAAAGAAAGATGATTCGTACGTAAGATTTCGTCGTTTGCTATGTCTTTTATGTTATCGTATTTATATGTAAAAAGAGCATTTATATCGTGAGATTATTATCTACGTATATGTGTGTACATACATAATATATATATATTTATGTACAGACGATACGTCGTCGGATACAACTCATAACGGCAATATATCTATCAAAGTTATTATCCGTTCGTTGATGATCGATTAATCCATCCATCGATCGATCGATTGATCGATCGATCTATCGTTGATTCTCGACGACGATAAAAGCAATAAGGACTACGAAGGTGTAACGAGTTCAACGATAACGATCGTCTATCGACTATCTCACGCTAAACGTCGTGCGTCGTCGTTCGCTCCCCGCACGATTCGTGTTCTCCCTTTTGAATTTTTAATCCCTAAATTCCACTACGGCCGATGACACCAGCATAGTCCGCTGTTTCCTTCAGCTCTACTAGTCTAGCCTAGTCTAACCTTTCGAGACGTTCGTTCTTTTTCACCTAGGTGTAACACGCACGATCGTGTCCTTCCCTTCTTTCTTTCTTTCTTTCTTTCGTTCATTCGTTCGTTCGTTCGTTCGTTCGTTCGTTCGTTCGTTTTACGACTAGTCAGTCAGTAGTCAGTCTATCCTTCGCAAATGGGGGTTGTGTGCATCGTTCTTGGATCAATAGCACGTGACAGTCGTCGTGACCGGCGCCTCCGCAACGGGTTGCCTCCTTTCTCGTTGCGTTCTTTCTCTCTCTCTCTCTCTCTCTTGGTTGACGCCGCCACCGCCACCACCACCACCACCACCACCGCCGCCGCCGCCGCCGCCGCCGCCGCCGCCGCCGCCGGTCTGATGTAAACAAAGGAACAGCTAAACGCTCTCGCTCTCGTGCGCTTATACTCCAGCCGTCGTCCGATCGATTTTTTTTTTTCTTTTTTTCTTTCTTTCTTTCAAAGCAACAACGCGATCAACCAAATTTACACATTTGTCCTAACGAACAAAAAGCTGCATCTTTTCTCCCTGCGATTATCCGTATCTTCGTCTTTTTTTATTTATTTGTTTCTTTTTTCTCGTCTCTCTCTTTTTTTTTTTCACAAATCGTTCACAAGCGTTAAATTTAAACGATACAGAAATAATGATTTCCTTTTTTCTTCTTCTTTTTTTAATTATCTTTTTTTTTTGTCGATTATTTTCAGGCAAACGCCGCCGTAGTCTTCAAATGTACATGGAAGGGTTGTCTCGAAATCAAGGCTACAGTACCTCTGATCGAGGAACACGTGCGCCAGAGTCATCTTGGGTAAGTTAATTTTTCCCATCTGCTTATCTACTCTGTTTTGGTTAAGAGCTTTTCCACAAATTGTCAGTCCCGAAGAACGGCGTCGACATACGGTTACCCAATCGAAAATAATTAACCCGTAAGACCAAGGACGCGAAATACTCTTCAGGGCTGACATTGAACCGTCGCGATAAGATAAGATGCGCGAAATATCGCCATGTAGTTATGCCTCGTCTCGCGTTATACGTATCGTATATATACATATACGTATCTACATATATTTTGTGCGTCCGTGTACAAGCGAAGAGGAATTACAAGCCGGCGTCTTGTATTGCTTGCGTCAGATTTCTTCCTCGTGGCCGCACTCGAAAATGTTCTTTCGTAAATACGAGATATTCTTCGTGCTCGCCAACCTATACTACTTCCTATCTTTCGTTCATTAAATTCAACGACCGACCGGTTATACAAATACAACAACGCGTGTAAATAATTTGCTACCGTGGAAGTAAATAACGCGATGTCGCAGATAATGTAAACGTAAGAAAGAAAGGGGAACAAAAAGATAATAAAAAGAAAGAAAAAAGTTGTTTAACAAAAATCCAAGCGTTTACTAAAAATGCCAATTATTCGATAAAATTGATGCGTACGATTAATATAGCCTGGTCTCGATGTCGCT
>NC_057685.1:2985449-2990449 GCF_014466175.1 Vespula pensylvanica | reverse complement strand
AAGCCGATCGTAATTCGTTCGTGCGAATTATAAACGACGTTATATACTTGTTAGCAAATTCATGAGAAAGAAATATCGTGGCAGAAGCACATACACATATATACACATATACATACATAAACACACAAAATGGATTAAGAGAGTATTGAGAAAGAGAGAGAGAGAGAGAGAGAGAGAGAGAGAGAGAGAGAGAGAGAGAGAGAGAGAGAGAGAGAGGAATGATCTCTTGATATTGTTTAGTCTAAAACGAAACGTAGCCTAAAATGAAACCTTCGCATCAAAGTTGCAAAATAAAATTTTGTCACGTTACCTTGCTAATTTTTTCTATTTATTTTTATTTTCATTATTATTTTCTTCGGTCATTAGACTTTTACTTTGTCCTTTTTATCATCATCTTCACATTCAAATCGACAAATTAAATTACTCCGTCCTTTTTATTTTTTTTTCCCCTTTTTTTTTTTTATCTTCGCGAAGACAAAATTTTCCTTTTCGTTAAAATATTTTTTTTTTTTTTTTTTTTTTTTTTTTTAATTATATCGGTGAAACATTAATCGTCGCAGTTTCGTACAAATCTATGTATTTTATCAATTTCTCGTAATACTCCTTATCCCTTTCTCATAATACTCGACTATAAATTTATAATATATATATATATATATAAATATATATATATATATATAAACATAAAGTCAAATAAATGCATAAACACAGTTACAAAAACATGAATACATATGTACATATATATATATTCGTGTAGACAAAAGCCACAAAGAGAAATATATGAATATATATATATATATATATATATATATATATATATATAACTAATTATAAAACCTATGATATCACACGTCCTCCAAAGTCCGAAGGGTGGGGGGGGGAGGTCGGGGGGAACAAAAAACTATCGAAAGTCAAATTCAAAAAAGAAAAAAGAAAAGAAAAAAAAATTCCAGCGCGAGTGGATAAATAGACAAAAAAGAGTTAAAAAAAAAATGCAATGGTTATTTCTTAACGTGATGATAATCGTTACGTATATACAATATGTGTGTGTGTATATATATATATATATATATATATATATATATATATATATACACACACATATATATGTGGGTGTGTGTGTGTAACACCGATAAAAAATTAAAGTAATATTATTTTCTATCGTTAAGAATAAGAAAGAAGTTATATCGTGGAAGGCACGGTGAATTATTAATCGCGAGAAATATAAAATGCACACATATATACACACACGCATATACATATACATAACATCATTCATTTCCATTTTTTATTAAACGACCCTTTAAAAGTCTTGGCAACGTTTCACTGCGTTCACGCATATTATCAAAAATTTGTCTTTTCTATCCGTAATAACGTCAAATGTATACGTTTTAGATATATACATATATATATATATGTATATATAATATAATATAATATAATATAATATAATATAATATAATATAATATAATATAATATAATATAATATAATGTAACATAATATAATATAATATTTCAATTCTCATACACAATCATATATATATTTATATATATGTGTATATATATATACACATGTATATGTTTATTATTTACCGACAGAGTGAACCAGAAAGAAAGAGAGAGAGAGAGAGAGAGAAGCAAACATTACTCTCAGTCGATAAGTTCGTTAACTACACTAATAAGACAAGCTATCGATTCGTTTCATAAAAAATGAATGAAACATTATAATTGCCTTATATTCGCGAAATAGAAATTATACGATTTATGTCATTAATAATTATTCTGCCATAATCGTTCTAAAAGAACAATTAGACGTTCTAAAGAAAATCTACGTAATATTTCCTGAGTTTTGTCTATCTTACATAAATAGTTTGTCTTCTCTATCACAATTTATCCTCTTAAACTAATATTTCTATATATTTTTTGCATATATTTTTTTCTAACCTCTTCCACTACCTCTCCCGCGATTTCTCTTCGCGTCGATCGATACGGCAACGAAAATGATTAATTTTTATTATTTTCCTTTTTTCTTCTACTTATTATTATTAGTACTATTATTATTTTATTTTTTTTTTTTTTGGCATTTATCCAGTACCTCCATCTCCCGTTTAACCACCCAACCACCCACTGGCTCAACCAAACGATTTTCACAAACGATGGCCACAACTCGAATCCCTCTTATTTATCCTCTCGCAACGTAATAACTTAGGAAATACTTGCCTATTTTCTAGTTTCTAAGCCGTACTACTATTATAAATCGTATTCTAATTCGTAAGGGAAAAAAGGAAAACGCGAAGAAACGACGACGAAGAAGAAGAAGAAAGACAAAGAAAAAGATAAAGAAAAGAATCGGATTAGCTATCCTGTGTGTACGTACTCTTCTTCTGTGCGGTGCGATACACTCGGATTAATACAAGACAAAGAGACGATATTAATAGGTATCACACACACACACACACACACACACACACACACACACACGTACACACACACACACATGCTTACACAACATTTATACACACACACGCACACACACGTACATCATACATACATACATATATACATACGTACGTACGTACGTACATATACACATACATACGTACGTACGTAGCAACATAGACATATAGATATAAAAGGAAGAATGAAAGAAAGAAAGAAAAGGAAAAAAAAAAAATTAAACAAAAAATAAAAATACGCGAATAAAATCGTGTCGAACGATATCGAAACGTTTCCACCCAGCTTAGCATTAAGAGGAATGACGTTCGCGTGACAGAACAAAAAAAAAATAGAAAGAGAGGGAGAAAGAAATGATGATCGATCGATCGGTTAAATAAATCAATTTTGCGCAATACATAATCGACCGTCCGATGAAGAAAAGATTTTGTAAACGCGGTTGGCCATTGTCGTTTAATTTATATGAGGGAAAGTGTGATGATGCGAAAGAGATAGATAGATAGATATGGAGAGAGAGAAAAAGAGAGAGAAAGAGAGAGAGAGAGAGAGAGAGCGAGAGCGAAAGAGAGAGAAGAGAGATAGCGAAAAAGTAATGAAAACAATGTAAGTGTGATCGAGCTTTCGACGATCGACCTTGTAAATCAATTATTACCGGAGATTATTAACGTTACCGTTCGTTTACGGATTTCTAGGCTTGCTAAGCAGGTGCGAATCATATTATGATAGGGATTAATCCTTTCTTGGCCGCGAACCAAAATAATGGTTGGACGGTATAATGTAGATTATATGAAATAATATTATTTAACGATTAATTCAAATAAGTGCTAAAATGAAAAAATATATTAAGTGGCAATTTCGATAAAAAAGAAAAAAAAAAAAAAAAAAGAATCTCGAAAATAATTCATTAGAAACCCCCAATTCAATTTCTACATCACATCCAACTTCCTTTCATATATAATCTATCTCTCAAATAGTAATGGAAAAATATTTATAAACGTTGTTACACTCGTAACAAAGTTTTTAGATTTAAGAGGAAAAACGTAAATACGTGTTACGTTGTCACACGTGTACTCCACGATTTCTCCCGATTATTTTTTACACGATGATTTAACTTTTTTATTCTCATTAATTACTATTGCTCCGATACTTTAACGAATTTTACTTTGCTCTGGAAATACAATAAACGCGGTTGAAATCGCATTTTCTATTCGAATTTTATCCTCTTTCGTGAGTCCTTTAATAATTCACCGTGTATTAATACCAACGAAATTGATTCGTCTAAAAATATCAACGATCAAATCTCTTTTTTGATGAATTTTTTTTTCTTTTTTTTTTTTTTTTTTTTTTTTTTGCTAAACTGTACGAATGTAATTGATAATAGTGGAAATGTAGTTTTCTATACGAATATTATTACCGACATGGCATTTACGTTCCGCAGGTTTTTCTTCCGAACGTCGATAATCGTTTATCTTATCTACAAGATCTACATTACCGACATTAATAATTATTCTGTTTTATATGAAAGTAAATCTTGAGCCTATTTAAGCTAAAGACTACAAACTCTTCTCAATGCAGTCTAGGGTTTATAATAAATATATCACGAATCTGTTATATATATATTACATATATATATATATATATTACATATATATATATATATGTAACAATATATAATAAATAACTAATCTACCAATTAATATTAAATATAGATTTGTTTTTTCAAGTAAAATTAATCCACTTACTTTAAGACTATCTTTATAAAATGTGATACTAACGAAGAAAAAGTCTTCTCCTGAATATTGTCCATAATTGATTGCAATCAGTATTTAAACCATGTTCAGATGTCGCATCAAGAGTTGACGACGCTAATCACTGCAGAAGTAAAATTTAAACGAAGTACCAATATTTTATACTCACATTTTTTTATCGCGCACATATCAAGAAAGAAACAGTTTTCTTTTTTAACGGATTTTGTACGTTGCACGAGATGCTCTTTTGTTTCCCGTTCGATACGCTCCCATTGGTTGCTTCATCGTCGCGTGATTGGTCATTTTGCGTCTATCTGTCCTTTATCGGTGTTTCTATTGGTTGCTTGGACGTCGTTCGATTGGTCAATGGCGTCGATGCGCTCTCTGGTAACGCGTCTATTCATAATGCTCTGTTACATTTCGTAAAATATGAATTTCTTATTGTTGGTATAATTACAGATTACAATTTTACAAATTGAAACATCAATCATACTAATATTGAGAATTATAATAAAAGTTTATGGCATATCTTTACGGAAGGAAAAATATCTACCAAATAAATGTTCAAATAAAAATGATTTTATAATCACGATTATAAAACAGGAATCTAATATTCCTTACTCGACTTATTCTTACTGTCTAACGACTTATCGATATACAAAACAGAAATCTACTATTACTACCAGCACCGTTACTATCGACATTAAAACATATCATAAACAGATAAAGTAGGAGTCTTTTATTACCGACTCGTACTATATTTTTATGATAAATAAGAAGAAAACTGATGTGTGTAT
>NC_057685.1:2977949-2980449 GCF_014466175.1 Vespula pensylvanica | reverse complement strand
TTATAAAATATATACATAATAATATACATACATACATAAAAATATATATATGCATATAATGAGATGTATATATTCGTGTGATAAAATTAAAATGAAAAGTGAACTAACAATGAATATGACAAAAGTATTTTTGCTTATATCGTTATATTGAATATAATAGTAGATTCTGTAGAAAACAGTTGTTAACAAATATTTTCGTGAGAATTACAAAAAAAAAAAAAAAAATTATATAGTATAGTATATGTGTATATATTTTTTGATACACGTTAATATTATAATAAGTAATTTTTATTCGTGACATTTTATTTAAATATGTCCTCTGCGACGTGTTATATAAATTATATTAATTGTTATAACTAAAACATATTAGTTATGATATATAATAATAATATATTACGTATATGAAATGATTTATATATATATATATATGTATATCATCTATTAAGATCATATTATCAAAGTATATTGTATTTATATAATATCTTTATTAATGTTCTTTGATTTATATAATATTTATATAATATATTTGAATTTTAATATACGTCACGGAAAAAAGATATATCAAAAATTTTCATACATTTGAAATTACATATTACGATTAAATCTGTAGATATTCTTAAGAAAATAATAATTTAAAAAAAAATAAAAGAAAATAAAAGTATACAGACGTATATAAAAATACTACAGAAATACTTTTTTTCCTATTAAAATTAAGTTTACTCGTAAGTACATACGTTTCGTAGTTCGATTCACGTGTTCGACCGATATTATCACATAATCAGTGTTTATCGTCGATAGTACATTAGTTCTTTACTAATAATTCCTCATCGCTAATGTTCCATGTAGTTTTTTCTAGACATAAGTAAACACACACACACACGTGCACACACACACACACACACACACACACACACACACACATATTTGTGGTATAAATTATTACGAGAGGTTTTTCTTCAATGACGAATTCGTAGAATATGTACCTGATGTAATGATATTATACAGATCTTTTTTTTTTCTTTTTCTTTCCTTTTTTAGATAACAGTTGTGTATTTTTCCTAGACGTATATATTGAGTTGGTCAATAAGTACTATCGGAATTTTCAATATAAAGATACTAATCTTGTTTGTATAGATATAAAATAATAAAAAATCTCTCATTAAATATAGTACTCTCTATGGAGTATTATATAGTTATTCATTTAAGTACAAAATATTAAAAGTTTTAGATAAAAAATACTTTCTAGCGTTATTTATATAATTACAAAATATTAAACATTTTTAATAAAAATAATACTTTATATATATATATAGTATACATATATATAGTATTTATTTAGATATAAAATAGAAAATATTTGCGAATAAAATAAGTACTCTATTAGTGTTATTTAATTAGACATAATATATTTACAAAAATTTTTTATTTATTCAGATATAAAATACAAAACGTTTTCAATACAGAAATTAAAAAAAGAAAATAGATATTATTTATTTAACAAATACTATATACATTATGAAAAATTTATAACATTACTTTGTCTTATCCAATAGATTTGAAATTTTTTTTTTTTAGATTCCATGAATATTCTAGGAAGCGGAAGTAATGCCACTTGCACAATGTCTTTTCCGTAGATAATAATTTTTCAAGAACGTCGAGCGCATTAAACGAAACGTTAGTGGATCGATAAAAAGAAAAGTCTAGAAATATCGATGATATACGTATAATATATACATAAATATCATTACATATATATCTATATCTCCATTTAATTTGTACGTAATAACATGTGGGATGGCTAGAAGAGGGGATCGAGGGATAAAAAAAGAAACGCGATCGGCGAAATTACTTATATAAGTTGTAAATTATAATGCAACATAAGGAGAAACTATCGTCGTTCTATCGAGAAATTACGTACTGCTTGATTTCGAGATAACGTTTTTTTTTTTTTTATCAGTGATATAAAAATTAAAAAAAAAAGGAAAGAAGAAAGAAACAAAAAAAAATATATACACAGAATCATCTTCAAAATCAATCGATCGTTTTCGACATATTTCAGATAAAAATATTCTTTTTTTCTTCTTCTCATATCGTAAAATTGTAAGCTTAAATTTTTTTTAACGATTCCGAAAAAAAAAGAATTAGCTCGAAAAAGAGCAACCATTAAAATCAATGTTGTTCGCTTAGTGATTTAACAAGTATTAAAACAATAAAAACGGTAATCAAAGTTATTAAACCGATATTCAGTATGAAACTGTATAGAAATGATAGTAATGCAATTTCTGGAATAAAAAAGATCCATGGATCATAAATTTTATGGGCAGTCATGTCTGTTATGAACGTAATGAAAATACTGCAAAGCAAATTTGCACTAGCAAACTATGTCTTTATTGTTACGAATTTTAATACGTGAATACGAGATAATATTTTTGAAAAAAAAGAAGTAGAAAATAAAAAAAAAAGAAAAAGAAGAGAAAAGATCTATATCCACGAACATTCG